>NC_029778.3:68145219-68145860 GCF_000817695.3 Arachis duranensis
TTGCCTTGGATCACAACTTTATTTCTTTCTTTTTCTTTTTCTTTTTTTTTTCAAAATTTTTTTTTTGTTTTTCACTGCTTTTTCTTGCTTCAAGAATCAATCTAATGATTTTTAGATCCTCAATAACAGTTCTCTTTCTCCTCATTCTTTCAAGAGCCAACAATTTTTAACATTCTCAAAAACAACAAATTCAAGAGACATATGCACTGTTCAAGCATTCATTCAGAAAGTAAAAAGTATTGTCACCACATCAAGCTAATTCAACTAGTTTCAAGGATAAATTTCGAAATCCTGTACTTCTTGTTCTTTTGTGATTAAAGCATTTTTTATTTAAGAGAGGTGATGGATTCATAGGACATTCATATCTTTAAGGCATAGAGTTTTTTTAATTTTATTAATTATGAATTAAAACAAGACTCAAAAATAGATATAGAATGAGACTAGAAAAACGAAAAATAAAAAAATAAAACAAAAGAAAACAAAACGCAAACATAGGCTCCTAATGATAGAGGTTTTCACAGAGTTAGGACTCAACAACCTTGATTTTGAGAAGTGGATGCTCCCTCAGCTTGAGAGGAGAGCTTTTGGCGTTTCAACTCTTGGAGTTCACGCCCCTGCTTCTCTTGTTCCTTCAGCAATTT
>NC_029778.3:68146967-68147463 GCF_000817695.3 Arachis duranensis
AAATTGAGAAAAGGGTGAGTTTTTGAAGAAGATTTGGGATTATTTTGAAATAGATTTGAAGAATGGTTTTGATTTGTGAAGATTTGAAGGTGAATGATGAAGGGTTGAAGTGCATTTATGTGGAAGAGTATGGGTAAAAAGAGGAAAGTTTGAAAAAATTCGAGTTTAAAACAAAAATGTGGTCCCCCCACCTTTCTGGCGTTAAACGCCCAGAATGGCACCCATTCTGGCGTTTAACGCCCACTTGGCACCCCTTTTGGGCGTTTAACGCCCAGCCAGGTACCCTGGCTGGCGTTAAACGCCAGAAAGCCTTCCTCATTGGGCATTTTTCTGAACGCCCAGTGATGCTGCACACCTGGCGTTAAACGCCCAGAATGGTGCCCATTCTGGCGTTTAACGCCCAAAATGGCACCAATCCTGGCGTTAAACGCCCAGAATGGTACCCATTCTGGCGTTTAACGCCCAAAATGCCCCTTACTGGCGTTTTTTCGCCAGT
>NC_029778.3:68151278-68151787 GCF_000817695.3 Arachis duranensis
GCCTCTGCAAACGGAATCTTTATTTCAAGAGTCCTGAGATAGTCTGCAAAGCGGGTAAATTGCTTATCCTGTTCCGCTTGGCGGAGTTTTTGAGGATAAGGCATCTTGGCTTTATATTCTTCAACCTTAGATGCTGCAGGTTTATTCCTTACAGAAGTGGTTGAAGAAGCCTTGTTAGAGGGATTACTGTCAGCACTCTCAGGTGTCTGATCTTCCCTTGGCGTTTGAACGCCAGGAATGGGTGAAGTTTGGGCGTTAAACACCAACTTCTCTCCCTTTTCTGGCATTTGAACGCCAGAACTGGGCAAGGAATGGGCGTTTAACGCCAGCTTTCCTTCCCTTTCTGGCGTTTGAACGCCAATAGCATTCCCCTCTGGGCTCTTACCGTCCTCAGAGGGATTTTGAACAGTGGTTTGGTTGTCCTCTGTCAATTGTTCCCTGTTTGGCTTTTTGCTCTTCTGAGCAGTGTTATTCAGTGTCTTCCCACTCCTCAGTTGAACTGCTTGACA
>NC_029778.3:68155786-68156572 GCF_000817695.3 Arachis duranensis
CTTAGCATACCTCTATACCTCTCCCAGGCATTGTAAAGGGATTCATTATCCTCTTGTTTAAAGCCTTGGATGTCCAGCCTTAGCTGTGTCATCCTCTTAGGAGGGTAAAAATGATTCAGGAATTTGTCTGATAACTGTTTCCATGTCTTTATGCTTGCTGTAGGTTGGTTATTCAACCACCTTTTAGCTTGATCTTTTACAGCAAATGGAAACAGTAGTAGTCTGTAGACATCCTGATCAACCTCTTTATCATGTACTATGTCAGCAATTTGTAAAAACTGTGCCAGAAACTCAGTAGGTTCTTCCTGTGGAAGACCGGAATACTGGCAATTTTGCTGCACTATGATAATGAGCTGAGGATTTAGTTCAAAGCTGCTTGCTTTGATGGGGGGTGTACAGATGCTACTCCCATATGTAGCTGTAATGGGGTTAGCATATGACCCCAGAGTCCTTTTGGACTGATTAATCCCACTTAAGTCCATAATGGACAAGAGGGAAATGATAATGATTGTAAAGAGATAAATTTTGTTTTTTTCTCTCTTTTTTTTTTGAATAAACGAAAAAATAAAATAAAACAAAGGAAAATTAAAGTAAAAATTCGAAAATCAAAAAGAAAATAAAATCAAAGCAAATTGAAAACTGAATCAATGAGTTAATCAAAAAGATTTTGAAAACAGCAATTAAAAAGATATGATTGAAAAATTTTTATGAAAAAGATTTGATTTTTAAAAAGAGGAAAGAGAAAAACACAAAAAGACACCAAACTTAAAATTTTTAGAAAATCAA
>NC_029778.3:68157889-68199068 GCF_000817695.3 Arachis duranensis
CTTGTGCCAGTTCCGGCGTTTAACGCTGGAATTTCTGTAGGTGACTTTGAGCGCCGGTTTGGGCCATCAAATCTTGGGCAAAGTATGGACTATTATATATTTCTGGAAAGCCCAGGATGTCTACTTTCCAATGCCGTTGAGAGCGCGCCAATTGGGCTTCTGTAGCTCCAGAAAATCCGCTTCGAGTGCAGGGAGGTCAGAATCCAACAGCATCTGCAGTCCTTTTTGGTCTCGGAATCAGATTTTTGCTCAGGATCCTCAATTTCAGCCAGAAAATACCTGAAATCACAGAAAAACACACAAACTCATAGTAAAGTCTAGAAAAGTGAATTTTAACTAAAAACTAATAAAAATATACTAAAAACTAACTAAATCATACTAAAAACATACTTAAAACAATGCCAAAAAGCATACAAATTATCCGCTCATCACACAGCCTTGAATGCGTATTCCTTGTTAACCGTTCCCGCCTCTTTGCCTTTAAATGTTGCCCATGATTTCCTCGCGTGATAAAAGCCTTTAACTTCTCCGCTACCATAACTGTTCAATCCACTCATTCGAATAACTTATTTGATTACCTGATTTGAGTACTTTGTTTGATTGGACTTGATCGATAAAGAGACTTGAGATCGAATCCGTGTTGAGTACCTCCATCTAGTACTTGCACATGTATCCTTTCAAAAACTGCTTAAGTCTTCGACCTCTTTAATTTCAAACCAACCTGCCTTTATCGAAAATATTTTTTCGATCAACAAATTGTCCCCTTGGATTAATGTGTTTGCCTTCGATAACACTATTGGAAGATGAAACACTTAATCCAAATTCAAATTTCGATTTCTCAAATTAGTAATAAGTACCATTTAACTTCCATTAATACTGATCCACTCAATACAATCCTCGAGATTTATGCTTTCTCTTTCCACCATTTCACGTTCTTCGCGATGTTACCTCTTTTCGCATTCCTTCTATAATAACGGCTATGGTAATACTTTAAATTCATCATTCTCACCCTTGTCCAGTCTTTTTCGAATTCTTGCTCTATGAATCAAGTTCTCTTGCATTACCCTTAATCACTTCAAAACTTCCTTTTCTCTGTTGTACAATGGCCACTTCCTCTTCTCATGTCGTTGCCCAAGACAAGGGTAAAGGTCATGCAATAGTACCGCCAACTCCACCAGCCCTTCGTATACTGAACCAAGTCAATGATGAAGTCATTGACAATCCTCAACTTCAAATTAATGATACTCTAATCTTAATCCTTTTACAGTAGGCGCAGACACTCATTATTTCCTTGGGCCAGTTGAATCCCTAGAGAGGGCAAACAAGAGACTTCCTTTCTTCCCTAGTGCTGAAGGGGAAGATATTTTGATTATCCAAGCCTTTAACATCTCCTTCTTCATTAATCAAAAACCCTTCAGGAATAATCCAAAGATTAACCCTCGAGGATTTGACTTCACAGCCTGGTATCTACGCCTTAAACCCACAACAAATGCTAATTGGGGGGCTTTAGGAATACAGAAACTACTAAGACTTTCCCATTTCTCACTTACAACACTCCCTTGGATGATTGGAATTGTGACTTGTTTTTTGAACAAGACAACCAACAACTTCTACCTTCCCTGTGAAATGATCGGAATGTCTCTTCTGGGCGTAGTCACTATCACACGACTTTTAATAAATCCTCCAGACTGTATTCTTGATATGTAGCCTGAACGCTAATACAGTATTACCCTGACAAATTCTTATAGTGATTTCATTGCTCATAACATGGGTGCAGAAGGCACTGATGTTACAGATAATGAGCATGTTGCCTTTTTGTTTTATTGGCTGAATGCAATCCTCTTCTGTTCTCGAAGCATTCAAATGTCAAAGCTTTTTCTTCCCTTAGCTGCTCTGCTTCACGAAAGGAAAGTTCTTAATTTGGCTAAACTTCTTCTTGGGCACATTTTCGAAGAACTTGGTCAATTTGTTCATTGTCTCCGAGACAATAGTATTATCAGTACAGGAAGCCCTCTTTGGCTGCTCCAACTATGGCTTAGTGCCATTTTCAAAAAATTTATGATAAAACCTAGAAGCGGTGGTACTGATAAACAGCATATCGAAGGTTTTTGATTAGCTGATTATAAACCCAATTTTCCTGACACACAATCGGATGAAGACCGATTTTGGACTGTATTTTCTCTCTTTCATTCTTGTAAAGACTTTGACATTGACAACCTCAATTTTGCTCCTTTTATGCGTCAAATTTGTGGTCCATCATGGCTTGACCGTTTGCTTTTTCACAACAGCAACGAGGAAAATGAACTTGCAAACCAGAATTGGTCAAACTTGTTAGCTGTCCAAGTAATTCCTACAGGGCTGCCCCAACACAAAAAAGGAAAGATTCAGAGTAACCCTTTATGCTCCTCATTTATCAGCCAAGCAACTGGGATTTTCTCAAGCAATTCCAACACCACTGCCTCGAAATAGTGACCCATTCTACCACATCACTTTAACTTCTCAAAAAGAGTTCAACTCTTGCCTTTTAAAGAATCAACAATGTAGGGAACGTTTCAATTTCTTGGTATATGATTGCAGTTCTTATATTACCGATTCCTGCTTTGAATGGTGGGCTACTTACTACTCAAGGTATACTCGTACCATAGAGGACATTCAGCAATCTGCTATTTGAACAGCCTCTACTGCGGAAAGTTTTCCAAAAAGAACCCACAAAAGAAAGGCTAACACATCTCGACAACCACCACACAAAAGTCGAAGAACTCCTACTAGGACATCTAGAAGGGTAACCATTTCTATTCATCTTTATATTCTTTAACTTGAAACATTCTGAAAAGTGCATTTACTTATTTACTCTTAATTTTGAGCTTTTATCAGTTACGGCTACAAACATCAAGTGAAAGCTCTGAGGAGAGTGAACAAGCCATTAAGGATACTCTCACAGTTTCCTACCAATCAGAGGATACAACTGATTCAGACCCTGGTTCTAAACTAATTCGAAGACCAAGACTTATTCTGGTAACACTATAATTTCTATCAGTGTTTCTTCTGAATTAAAATAAGCCCTAACTTATAATCATGTACCTTTCATCTCATCCTACCACTGCTGCTCATTCAATCAAGTCTCCTGCGGCACCTGATCAGCCAATTCTGTAACAACATTATGACCAAAGACACTCCACATCCCATGACTCGATCCAAATTACAAAATCCACTCAGCCACTTCAGATTGTTTTTCCACTTTGCCATGTGACACCGGTGGTTGATCTGACAAAAGATCCCCTGCAGCATTCTCCAACACAAACTCAGATACTTGAGTCAAATTCTCCAAACAACCAAGCTACACTCCGCTGAGAACCAAGTCGCTCCGGATTCTGATTCTATCTCTCAAATTGCTAAGACTAGTAATTCGGATTTTCCTCGATCTAGGGTTTTAAAAACTCCTCAAGGATTCTCTAGTCCTCCTCAACAGGCTGAATTCCAAACTCCTCTTGGACAAGGGACTGGAAACATGGGCACTTCTACCACTCCCACAAGTGCTACTTTGGCCAATTTGATTTCTGTTCTGAATCAAGTCATCCAAGAGGACGAAGTACCTGTACCTGTTCCAACACTCCCACAACCTTCTACATCCAGATTTTCATTTGAATTAAGTGTTGATACTCGAGAACAACTTCGGTCACTCATCAAACTCTTTGATCATCTACCTACTACATGGGTTAATGATACAATTCTTAACCAGCTCCTGTCTTACCTTTTAAATTCTACCTTTGAACTTCTAACTAACATTCCACATTCTACCTCAATCCAAGAATTCAAACAACTTGACAATGACAGTGTAGTTTTTCAATTTTAACTCCAGGAAACTAAAAATGAGGAAGCTAAAATAAAAAATAATATAGAAGGTTGTATTGCAGCCCTCCGATCAACCCAAGCTACCCGTGAAGAATTCGATCTGAGAATTTCTCATGCTATTTCCATTCAAGCATTCTATGACAAAAAAGAAGCAAAACTTGAAGTAGAATTAGCCCAGATTAATGAAAAGCTTGCCAAGATACGCCATAAATGATCTGATATAGCCAAACCTCTAGCTACTGCCCAACAAGAACAAGAATATCTTATCCAAGAGCTTGTTTCGATTGAGACTAAACGAGAGGAATACAAAAAATAACTTGAGAAAGTCCAATTCGACAAATTCAAACAAGTTGAAGCACTTTCAACTCTGGACAACGAAAGGGCAAAGCTGCGTTCAGACTTGACAAGACTTTTGGCATCTTGAATTTCTTTACGTCAGACTTCTCTGTTTTGTAATGACTTTTATCTTTTTTTTGAACTTATGCATATTCGACTTTAATTTAGCCAACAATAGTATTGCTTCAAGTACTTTCCGTTAATCGAATCAATTATATTTCTTGACTCGAAATATCCTTAATTTGATATGCATTTCTAGAATATGTCCCTACTCCATGAAATGGGCCTTCTCAAGTTTGGGACCACTTGCCAAGAAATTTTGATTTCTTTTCCATTGGCAAAATGACTTTTAAAACCAACTCGCCTATATTAAAAGATTTCTCCTCGATTCGATGATTATAACTTCGAGCAATACTTTCTTTTTCTCAAATCATATTATCAAGTGTCAAGATTCGCTCTGAGTCTAATTCATTCAACTCCTCAAATATTGCATTCCAGTAATCGTCGACTGGCAAATCATTCTATTTTTCTACTCTTAAAGTATTCAAATTAATTTCTAATGGAAGCACTGCATCATGGCCATAAACTAATTTATACGGTGATGTATTTGTTGGCCCTCTTGGTGAATTTCGATAAGCCCACAGTACTTGAATTAAAGTATCATGCCAAGTTCGAGGTTTATTCCTGATATGCTTCTTTATCAGACTTATCAAAATTTTATTTGCTGCCTCAACTTGCCCATTAGCTTGAGCATAATAAGGAGTTGAGGTAATCATATTGATATCCCTCGAGGCTGCAAAGTTTTTAATTCGCTGACCAGTAAACATAGTTCCTTGATCAGTACTTAATTTTTGAAGAATCCCAAATCGATGGATAATATGTTCCTCAACAAAGTCTATTATTTTACTTTGACCAAACTCTATTAAAGAAATTGCTTCAACCCATTTTGTAAAGTAATCAATTGTTACTATGATAAACTTGTGTTGTTTTGATGAAGGAGAGTGGATCAATCCAATCAAATCCAAAGCCCAACCTCTAAATGGCCAAGGTTTTATTATCAAATGCAACTCTGATGTTGGAATTTGTTGTATCGGGCCATGTTTCTAGCAGTCTTGACATGCCTTCGCATAATCCATACAATCTTTTATCATAGATGGCCAATACACATGATTACGATATAACACCCACTTCATCTTCTTTCCAGCTTGATGGGCACCACATATCCCATTATGGACTTCACCCAAAGCAATATTTTGGTCATTTTGGCCTAAACATCTCAATAAACTCCCATCGACCCCTTTCTTATACAACTCATCACCCATTAGGACAAAATTTATTTCTTGCAATTTCATCTTTCTATCGACTGGAATATTAGGATCCTTCAAATACTGAGCAATAGGCTTCCTCCAATCAGTATCTTCCCATTCGTCTATGCAGAAAACTTCTCTTTCACTCGCAGGCACTAATATTTGACAGATACTAGACAACCTTTGAAGTGTTTCTGGACCAATTCTATACTTCGAAGCAATCTGGGCTAATTCATTAGCAATTTCATTATGGATCCTGGGGATGTAAACCCAAGAAACTTTTTGAAAATAAGTTAACAATTCCCAAGCAATAATTAAGTATGTCTGCAACTTCTCATTATTGCATTTGAATTCTTTTGATAACTGCTTTAAAACTAACTGAGAATCCCCAAATATTTGAACTTCCAAAGCTCCTTTACTAATTAATATCTCGACACCTAAAATTAAAGCTTCGTACTCTGCCACATTATTCGAGCAAGGTTATTTTAGTTCGAATATAAATTCTGATAGAATCCCCTCTGGTGAAACAATTAGAATTCCAACTCGTGCACCATCTTTGTGCTTCGATCCATCAAAATATAACTTCCAATAGCCAACTTCAACATTAATTACATTTGTCTCCTAGTCATTCAGATCTTTCGAATTATCCACAAGAAAATTTGCAATGACCTAACCCTTTATAGCCTTGGCTGGGACATATTGTAAATCAAACTCCGTTAACGCAACATCCATTTCCTCAAACGTCCACGTAACATCGGGAAACTTAACATATATTTGATGAGATCAGTTTGTGCAATAACTTTTACCAATTTGGTCACCATATAATACTTTAACTTCATACAAGCACAATATAGAGACAAACACAATTTCTCTATTGGGGAATACCTTATTTCGATATCAGTTAACACTTGACTAAGGTAATAAACGGCCCGCTCATGCCCATTCTCATCATCTTAGGCTAACATACACCCAATTGTGCTCTCAGATGCTGCAATATATAATTTTAAGGGCTCATGTGGACGAACATTCGCCATAATCGGAGCCTTAGACAAATATGCCTTAATCAAATCGAACGCTAATTGATGCTCATTTGTCCATTCGAACTGCGAATTATTCTTTAATTTCACCAAAGGTGCAAACACTCGAGTTCAATAAAAAAGATTCGAAATGAACTTTCGAAGATAATTCACCTTGCCCAAAAAAGATTGTGCTTCTTTTTTCGATTTGGGTGCAGATAATGCCAATATTGCATTTGCCTTATTTTTATCAATTGCAATTCCTTTCTTATGAACAATGAAACCTAAAAAATTTCCAGCCGATACACCAAACGTACATTTTAAAGGATTCATTTTTAACCCCTTTTTTCCTCATGGTAACAAACGCCTTTCTCAAGTGGTTGATGTGTTGACTCACTGAAATCGATTTGACCATGACGTCATCGATATAAACCTCCATGAATTTTTCCAATAAACTCATAGAAAATAGTTTTCATTGCTCGATGATATGTTGCACCAGTGTTTTTCAAACCAAAAGGCATAACTACCCACCCATAAGTGCCTAACACCCCAAGACAACGAAAAGCAGTTTTGGACACATCATCTTCCGCAATAAAAATTTGGTTATATCCCGAATAACCATCCATAAAACTAAGGATTTCATTTCCTGCTGCAGAATCAATTAACATATCTGCAATTGGCATAAAGTATTCATCTTTTGGAGTAGCATTATTCAAATCTTGAAAATCAATGCATACTCTTAACTTTCCGTTTTTCTTCATTACTGGGACAATATTCGAAACCCACTCAACATAGCATGCAGTTCGAATAAACTTCGCCTTAATCAGACGTTCTATTTCTTCTTTAATTTTTTCATTGATTTCTGGAGCAAAACATCTTGGAGTTTGCTTCACAGGTCTAGCATTCAGTTTCAATGATAATCGATGTTCCACAAGTGAACGATCGAGACCGGCCATCTTATGATAATCCCAAGCAAAACACCTTTAAAATCATGTAAAAGATTAAAGAGCTCAATTCGAAAAGGATCAACAAGATCTTTACATATATATGTAATTCGAACATCACAGGAGTCCCGATATTAATTTCTTCTAAGGAATCTTGAGATTCAAACCCTTTATATTGATCATAATCTTTTATTGAATATTTTTCAAAACCCAATGGTTATAAATCATAGATGCAATCAAATGTGAAATCAATAATATCATTAGAAATAGAAGGAACTTGATGATGTACTTCATTAATATTACTTCGATTCTCAACACAATGCGCTTCTGCTATTAAATCAACCATTGGTTTCGAAGCATAATTTTTGTTACATGAAATATTTAAATTAGGACAAGACTCGATTGAAGAAATCGAGCTAATACAATGATAATTAAAAAAACTACTAAACATATGTGATTCAACTTCATCAAAAGAACCGTATTTATTTTCTATAAGTTGAGAATTACTTAAATAATTACGTAAAGTTACCAGGTAATCGGAAACTTCCTCAACCTAGTCCATAGGGCAACCTTCAAGAGATCTTTAAGACAGACAGTCCCAACCAGTTGGAGCAAACCCTAATTCTGTATAACGCAACATTATCGATAAGCCTTTCGAGGACAAGTAGCAACCTTCACAATTATAAGAATTCAATGTCCGGTCAACATTCAGAGGTTTCAGTTTAGGATTGTACATTCTGAAGTCAATGTACAGCTGTTCGACATAAAGGTTCGAATATGTCTTGATGACTTCAGGTTTGCCATCCTTTGACCAAAGAAGCATGCTTTGATGCACAGTAGAAGGTACAGCCCCCACACCATGGATCCAGTCTCGCCCCAACAAAGCGTTATAACTTGCCTTCGATGGAACCACTATGAACACAGTCTTACGTTCGGATGAACCAACCTTTACAGTCAGAGTAACCAATCCTTTTGCCGGAATCAAAGTCCCGCTAAAGTCTGTCATAGCGATATTTGTAGGGACCAAATCATCAGGATGCTTTCCCACTTTCATTAGCATCCTCTCAGGTAGAAGGCTGATTGCTGCCCCTCTATTGATCAAGACCTTATTTACCTTGATCCCACTCAAGATGGTAGTTATGTGGAGTAGGCGGAGATGAGACATTTGTTTTTCAGTAGGCCGAAGGAAATACCTGACAAACCCCAATTTGACGGTTTATCTTGTATTGATTTTAGGGGATTTTATCACCTTTTACCCACATTTATTCAATGAAATAGCATGGTTTTATAACTTCTCCCTTAATTGTGCTTAAGAGTGAAAACATGCTTTTTAGGACTTAAAATAGCTAAATCTAATTCTCCTTGATTCCATTAGATGCCTTGATATGTTTGTTAAGTGATTTAAGGTTTAGGAGGCAAAGATTGGATCAAGGGAATGAAGAAAGAAGCATGAAAAGTTGGAGAACTCATGAAGAAATGAAAGAACCGGAAAGCTGTCAAGCCGACCTCTTCGCACTTAAACGACCATAACTTGAGCTACAGAGATCCAAATGATGCGTTTCCAGTTGGGTTAGAAAGCTAACATCCGGGGCTTCGAAACGATATAAGATTTGCCATAGTTGCTACACGTATGGTGGCGCGCACGCGCAAAGTACGCGCACGCGCCGTTGCTGCCACCTAGTTCACTTAAAGCAAAACGTGGCCAGCGATTTTAGAAGCCTTGTGGGCCCAATCCAACTCATTTCTGATGCTATTTAAGCCAAGGATTGAAGGGGGAATGAACATACTTTACATGTTAGTTACCATAAGTCATAGTTTAGTAGTTAGAAGTAGTTTCTAGAGAGAGAAGCTCTCACTTCTCTCTAGAATTAGGATTAGGATTAGGTTTAGTTCTTAGATCTAGATTTTGATTCATCTTCTTCTACTTCTATCTTCTCAATTCCTTGTTGTTAGATTCACCTTCTTCTATTCTTTTGTTGTAATTTCCTTTATGTTGTTCTTATATCTTGTTGTAGATATACTCTTGTTTCTTCTATTTTCTTCTAATTCCATTTGAGGTAATTCATAATAATTGTGTTTTCTTTGGTTTTCTATTGTTGATCTCTTGCTTTTGTAGTTGTAGATTCCTTTAATGCTTGCAATTAATAATGTTTGCCTTTATTGCCTTTTATGTGTTTGTTGAAATGTCTCTTCTAGATATAGTATAGATTTTGTTCCTCTTGGCCTAGGTAGAGTAATTAGTGACACTTGAGTTATCTAATTCCTTTGTTGATTGATAATTGGAGAGATTGCTAATTGGTTTGGAGTGCACTAAAGCTAGTCTTTCCTTGGGAGTTGGCTAGGACTTGTGGCTCAAGTCAATTCATCCACTTGACTTTCCTTTATTTAGTAAGGGTTAACTAAGTGGTAGCAATGAACAATTCTCATCACAATTGAGAAGGATAACTAGGATAGGACTTCTATTCTCATATCTTGCCAAGAGCTTTGTTAGTTGTTAGATTTATTTTCTTTGCCATTAATATTTCTTGTCCAAAAGCTTAAAAACCCCAAATATAATTCACAACCAATAACAAGACACTTCATTACAATTCCTAGGGAGAACGACCCGAGGTTTCAATACTTCGGTTATTAATTTTAGGGGTTTGTTACTTGTGACAAACAATCTTTTGTACGAAAGGATTAGCGATTGGTTTAGAAACTATACTTGCAACGAGAATTCATTTGTGAAATTCTAAACCATCAAAAATCCAATCATCAATACCCCGGCTCATCCTCGATTCGAATAAAGGAAAAAGCTTCCTCATCCTCCATGTCATAATCTTCCTCTGAGTCACCTTTATACTCACCCAGATACTCTGATGGAATAATCGAAATAGTTCCAATCATGTCATCATCCGCTTCTTCAAAATATTCTTCATTAACATCAACTTTCTTATTTTTATCGACTCCTGAGGATTGGGTTATCGCCTTCCCTTTTTCCATCTTTGCAGGAGATGAAATTCCTTTCGGACAAGTCTCTCCATCAGAAGGAAAGACAATTCGAGAATGCACGGAAGGCGTTGCCCCCTTGCTTACCTCCACCTGAGGCTTTTTATTCTGATTAAAGTTTCTCCTTCCTCCTTTGCCTCTGGGATACCCTCTAGCTCGACCACGATAATAAGGATATTGATTTCAACGAGGTCCTCGATGCCCCTACTGTGGATTACGTCGATACAAATGATCCCATTTCTGGAACTCCTAGCAGTTCCGAATCCACTGTATACCAATAGCCTGAGATCGACTTAAAGGTTTAACAACACTCTGTTGAGGAGTCTTAGAACTTTGACCCCCAAAACACCGAACTGGTTGCCTCTGGCGTGCCTCTAGTGTGCCTGCTCTTCTCTATGAGCCAATTCCATCTTCATCCTCTCCTTTTCGAAGATTGCTACCGCTTCGGCAACAAAGACAGCATTACACCGAGGACACAAAGATACGTCCCGATCTTTAATCTTCTACTGAACTAAGAAGTCCAGCAAACCATCCCCTGCCCGGGGATATACCGATCTTACCTGTGACTCAAAATCATCAAGAGTCACATCAAAATCATAGGACATGCCAACCATATTTACTCTAAAGCATGGCTCGAAAAAGCTGGCATCAACATCGAAGGGATCAACGTCAACCTTCATTTTTTTTCTTGCCATCATCGAATTTCTACCGTCCTTCCATTATTGCTTCGTGAATTAAGTCCCTAAAATGAACACAACTGTTAGTCGAATGAGTTGTTGCTTGGTGAAACTTACAATAAGATTTCCCTTTCAAATCTTTCACCTAAAGTAAAGTTCTATCCTCAGGCAGAATTAACTGTTTATCTTTAAGCAACACATCGAAAATCTGATCAGATTTTGAGATATCAAAATTATATTTATTTCTACTTTTTAGTTTTGAATTATTCAACTTTTCATTACTAGGAAGCTTTTTGAGTAAAGAACAAACATAAGGAGGGCCTTCCTTAAGTTCGGCCAAATCGACCTCTGTTTCAAAATCGAATTCCTCCTCCGAGGACTCCATAGTCACATAAGCAACTTTTTCTTTTCAAGTAAAGGGTTTGCTCTTCGATCTTTGTTCACTCTTATATTTCTCTATTTCCTTTTTCATGAGTTCGGTCTGACGAACCTTTTCATCCAAATGGGCTAAATCAGGAATATGCACGTTAAGTAATTTTTTACGCATATTGGTATGCAAAATTGTGATTCACACTTTTCACAACTCCGCATAGCTGACCAGCAAGTACACTGGGTCGTCCAAGTAATACCTTACATAAGTAATGGTCGATCTCACGGAGATTGTCGGCTTGAGGCAAGCTATGGTCATCTTGTAAATCTCAGTCAGGCGGATTCAAATGGTTATGAGGTGTTGATAATTAAAAGATAAATAAAACATAAAATAAGATAGAGATACTTATGTAATTCATTGGTGGGAATTTCAGATAAGCATTTGGAGATGCTTTGTTACTCCTGAACCTCTACTTTCCTATCGTCTTCATCCAATGATACATGCTCCCTTCCATGGCAAGCTGTAGGATTCTCTCAGTGAAAATAGTCCTCTACAGTTTCTGTACGGCTAATCAACTGTCAGATTTCTCGTCTCAGATGAAAAATACCAGGCACAGCTACCGCATGGCTAATCATCTGTCGGTTCTCGCTAGCGTCGGAATAGGATCCATTGATCCTTTTACACACTGTCACTGTGCCCAACATTCGTAAGTTTGAAGCTCTTCACAGTCATCCCTTCCCAGATCCTACTCGGAATACCACAGACAAGGTTTAAACTTTTCGGATCTCAGGAATATTGTCCATTGTTCTAGCCTATACCACGAAGATCCTAATCTCAGATTCAGATGCCCTGTTGTCAGGAGAGACGATGTGAATCATTGATTAGAGACCCAAGAGAATATACTCCGGCTGTCGTCTAATGACTACGTTGAATATCATGTAGACCGTTTTGTAGTTGTCAGGCACGCGGATCTTGGCTAAGCGAGTACTGAAGATAGAGGGTGATTGTCACGGGTCACCTCTTCAGTCTGACTTAACTTAACTAAGTATAAGAGTATATCTTGGAGAAGAAGTAGGCGTGAATTGAATGAAAAACCATAGTACTTGCATTAATTCATGAGGAACAGAAGAGCTCCTCACCTTAATCTATGAGGTGTAGAAACTCCACCATTGAAAATACATAAGAACAAAAAGTCTAGGCATGGCCGAATGGCCAGCCTCTAAAAAGGGTTCGAAGAACTCCCAAAAGGACAAGGACTCTCAATACAATAGTAAAAAGTGCTATTTATACTAAACTAGTAAACTAGGTTTACAGAAGATGAGTAGATAGTGCAGAAATCCACTTCCAGGGCCCACTTGGTATGTGTTTGGGTTGAGCCTTGAAGCTTTCACGTGCATAGGGCATCCTTGGTGTTTAACTCCAGCTTTGGTGCCAGTTCCGGCGTTTTACGCTAGAAAAGGGTCTCTGGTGGGCATTTGGACGCCAGTTTGGGCCATTAAATCTTGAGCAAAGTATGGACTATTATACATTTCTGAAAAGCCCAAGATGTCTAATTTCCAACGCAATTCAGAGCGCGCCAATTAGGCTTCTATAGCTCTAGATAATCCACTTCGAGTATAGGAGGGTCAGAATCCAACAGCATCTGTAGTCCTTACTCAGCCTTTGAATCAGATTTTTGCTCAGGTCCCTCAATTTCAGCTAGAAAATACCTGAAATCATAGAAAAACACAAAAACTCATAGTAAAGTCTAGAAATGTGAATTTTGCATAAAAACTAATAAAAATATACTAAAAAGTGACTAAAACATACTAGAAACTACCTAAAAACAATGCCAAAAAGCGTATAAATTATCCGCTCATCACATATAAAATCCTAGCCCCATAGTCGCTATTTTCACTATCTCACTCTCGGGTAATGATGCATAACATCTACTCCTAGTGTTCTTGAAACGTATCAGATAGTCATCAATATTTTCACCATCTTCACATTTCAGAGCCACCAAGTCAATAACCGCTACATTCATTTTCCCTCGATAAAATTGAGCGTGAAAAGCGGTCTCCAATTGATTCCATGTTGTTATCGAATTTGGTCTAAGATTCGAAAACCAAGTAAATGCATTCTTCGTCAACGAAGAAGGAAAAAACTTTATTTTCAAATTTTCATCATTGGCTAAGTTTCGGATCTCAACCAAATATCGAGCAACATGTTCAGTGGTTGATTCTCCAACTTTCCCAGCAAACTTTGTGACTATCTTTGGATTTTTTACCCCTCTTGGCACTTTTTTCCGTTTGAAGAACCTGGGAAAAAGCAGACACAAAGTGTGGTCGATTCATAAAACCAACATTTAGACCAAATCGATTCAATACTTCCTCCACAATTCTGGTGACTTGATAACGTTCACCGCCACGATTAGCACGTAATCTAGCCAGAACTTCATCCGCATCTTGCCCATGAGAAATTATACGAGGATTCTCTCCATTAAAAACATTATTTTCGTTTTGAAAAGCATTCCCAAATCCTTCATTATTTCCTCTGGCATTATGCCCTTCACCCTCATCATAATCAAGAATTCAAGCAATTCGTTCAACTTGTCTAGCAAGACGTTCGAATTTCGATTCATGATCAGCCATCATAGGGTTCAAAATTGTGGTCATCTGCTGAGTCAATAAATTGACTAAATCATGATGACTTTCCTCTACTTGTTGTCGATATACTGCCATTGAATTAGCAGCATTCGAAGTAGAGCCCACATTATAATCATGTGAATACTCGGAATGTCATTGTGGGTTTTGGGTGTTATTCACTCCACTTGTATTCCCAAAATGAATATGTGGAACAAAACCACCCATCGGTGGGGTATAACTAGGAGGAAGACCATAAGGAGGCTAACCAACAGCTAGTGGAGGTTGAAATAGTGACAAGGTACCACGTGGACGAGTATTACGTCCTACATTTCCAGTTTGAACAGTCGTAACTGCTATGCTTTCAGTTCTAATTGCACCTTCCGAACGTGAAGTCACGTTCGCCTGTTGTATGGACACTGGTATGCTATCATTGATGGATGAACCACCATTCACATTTGATAACTCATCAGCCATGTGAATGATCTTTACACTTCGTAATCGCATACACCAAATACCACAGAAAAATATTTTTTTGACATACTTCGATTTCAAAAACTGTCCCACTTGGCGTGCCAATTTGTTTTGTCAATTTTTAGCAAATTGATGGTGGCTCGATATCTAGTGATCTGGGAGCAAAACCTACTCCTCTTTTCAGGTATCAGTTTTCTAAAAGTGCATCAAAATGTCTTCGATTAGACAGGTATTGAGAATAAAAATAAAATAAAACTTGTAAATTGATAAAAGAGATAAAAAGATAAAGTTTTCAAAGAGAAAATGTGCTGAAAATAGGAAGATTTGCATTGAAATTGAAAGAAAGTAGTAAAATGCCTTCGGCTGAGTCAAATGGCTTTGACATGAAGATTTAAAATGCGGAAATGAGTAAACTAGACAAAGAAGATAAAAGGTACTTGAAAGATAAATTTACTCGAAATATAAAGTTTACAGAAAAGATAAATTAAGAGAATGAAAACATGGAAGGAACCCTATAGAAAAGTTACTTGATCACAGACTTAGGAATTTATTGGGATGTGAGTGTGCTTGAGTATTTTTCTGAGTTAAAGTTCCAACCTTTATTCCCTCAAACTTCCTAGTATTTATAATCTACTTTCAGTAACTGATAATTAATTACAATTGATTACAAGATCACAGCCTTAAATGCATATTCCTTGGTAACCGCTCCCGCCTCTTTGCCTTTAAATGTTGCCCATGATTTCCTCACGTGATAAAAGCTTTTCACTACTCTACTACCACAACTATTCAATCCACTTATTCAAATAACTTATTCGATTACTTGATTTGAGTACTTTGTTCGATTGGACATGCTCGATAAGAGACTTGAGATCGAATCCGTGTCGAGTACCTCCATCTAGTATTAGCCCGTGTATCCTTTCAAAAAATGCTTAAGTCTTCGACCTCTTTAATTTCGAACCAACCTGCTTTTATTGAAAATATTTTTTCGCTTAACAAAATGTCTTGACCATGGTTCACCTTGCACCGGTTACTTTTTTCTAATTTTGTAACTGCAAGTTGAGCATGACCACTAATTAAGGTAAACACATGATATTTTTTTTTTAATTTTGAAGGAAATATGAATAAGGAGGCTAACGCTTTTTGCAATGAGAAACAATAATAATAATACTTATTTTTTATTTATTTAACATAGATATAATGTATTTATCAATTATGATATTTAAAATAGAAATTTGACTATGTATTGTCCGTACAATCTTTAATTACACAACCAACCAATGATAACATGTCAATAAGGAATAGTTGTGCAAACATAGAAGAGTGTGATAGTTTTTTTTTTCTAATTTGAATGTGCAAGTAGCCTTTATATAGTCTCAATACACAAAAATTGTAAAAATAATGAAACATATAGTTAAAATAAACTAATAATAATAATAGTAATAACTCATATACTAATTGACAACACACATCGAGAATTTCCCTCAAACATGCAAATAAAATTTCCTGGAAATTTCCAAAGAAGGATGAACGTCCTCTAGTTCAAAAATGGTAACCTTCGATATGAATGTAATTGGAGCTGCCTCATGATTTTGGGGGTTCCTTGATGTGGCAGGTTAGCAATGTAATTGCCGTGATGTTGGGTGGGCATTTTTCAAGGCCCAATGTAAAGAAAAAGGGCATTTATGTAATCTTACCGTTTCAGTTAAGGGCATTATCGTCATTCACCTTGTGGGAATTTGCAATGTGGTCGTCAAATAAAGATAACGATGGCTTATGCTTTATAGGAATTAGAAAGAAGTATACTACTTCGAATGTACTCTTTCTTTCTCTTCTTTTTATTTTTTATTTTTTATTTTTTTTAATTTTTTCCCGTGTCACTAAATTACGTCTAAAAGACGGGTTTTATTTTCAGAGATAGAACTCAAATTGAAAAATTGAAATTTATTATATATTATATTTGATAATTAAAAATTAAAATTAAAATTTTAGTTTTAGAACATAAAATTTAATTTTTTAATATTTTAAAAAATAATTAATATATTTTATATTAAATATAATATAAAAATTTAATTTAATTTCTGCTTTTTAGTCTCTTTCTTTCATTTTTAAATGCCATCTTAAAATTTATCTAAATGTAATTAGAGATGTCTCTAATTTTAATTAAAATTTAATTTTTTAGGTGGATTTGTATACTTAAATCATACAATATATTTGGAGATCAATCTCTTTTAAAAGCAAAATAAAAAAAGAGAATCTAATCACCTTCAAATTAGATTAAAGTAGCAAGATTTACAAATGACAAAAATTACATATTCAACAATAATTAACGGTTTATTTTATCAGTTTATAATTCTGTTTCGAAGATATTTTAATTATACTTGCTCTCTTTCATTCATAGTTTTCGACTTTTCACAATTAAAAAATGAATTAATACAGACAGATTTAGTTTTTATTATAGACGGATTTTTGATTACCGACGAAAATTACCGACGAATTTTTACGAATTATCGACGGATTTTTTCTCTGTAAATTTTCCATCCATTTCCCGAAGACGACGAACTTTTCGACGGATTTTCCGTCTGTAATTACAGACAGATTTTCAGACGGATTTCCCGTCTGTAATTACAGATGGATTTTTCGACAGATTTTCTATCTGTAATTTGAACTTTGAAAAATCATCTCACACTCTGATTACAGACAAAAAATCCGTCTGTAAATCCGTCAGTAAGTTAAAATATATATTTTTTTAGATTTTTTCATTGCAAAATAAACTTGTTTTCATACAAAATAAATATAAATTTAATACAAATTTTTATCTAATTTGTATTTGAATATTTATATTATTTCAAAAAATAAACAAATTCAGTGTATTATCAAATTAAAAGAAAAGTACTATAAACAAACAAGTCAATATAATTCAAAACACAAACAAATTGATACATCAACTATAATTCAAAACAAATACCATTAAAAAAAACCTATAAAACCTGTACCGTAACATACACTAAAGGTGTATAAAACAATCTGCTCTTGTAGCTAACCACTATCAGAATTGCCTAAATATAAACATAAACCTAGTCTAAAATTAAGGCCAAACTAAGTTAAAGTTGTTCAATTCTTCTAAGATCCATTCAATATTTTCTCTTTCTCCTGGCGACTTGTTCAATTCTTCTAAGATCCAAACTGTGTAAGCCAAACAATTTTCAATTAAAAATCATAATCCATTTACATGAGATCAGATAAGGGCAAAACACGAAAGAAAAATTCTAATAGAAAGCAAAAAAAGCTTATCAATCACTGTAAAGATTTGCAGTAGTAGTGATAATAAAACTATTTGATACCTGGGTGGTGCCAAAATTTTTCACTGGTAACCTCCCGTATAAGGGGTTCAACAGATGTGTCTTGGGGCTGGATGTTGACAGGAGTCTGCTTCTTCATAGGAGCATATTTTTTGTTTCCCACCTTGACATCATTGGAATTGGAGCTTTAATCCGTCTGTCCCAACTTTCTACTTGAACCAAGTACATTTTTCCAAAGCATTGCCTCTAGCCTAAAATGAAAGAACAACTCCATTAAGATAAAAATAACTATAAAATACTGCACAAAATGAACCACCAAAAAAAACCTACCTCCTTTGCAATTCTGTGCTGCAAATCACTTTTTGCAATCTCAAGCATTTGAATAGCAAGCCTACACAAATAAAAATAATTTCTTGTTTATTTTCAAGAGCAAACAAAGGGAAAAAATATTAAAGTCGAAGCATTATACATAAGACTGATGATCCCAGACATGCTTGGAAGAGATGCCAACAATCAAAGACTAAAAACAGAAAAAACAAAGCAAGCAATTTATTTTGGTGTAAGAAACTTTAAACTAACACTACACAGCGGTGATTCCATAACACATTAATCTTTAAGAATATACTACTACATGAGTCTTGCAACACTTTAACTGAGCAGAAGTAAAAGCCTTAAGTTGTAGACTATCAGATAATAAATAACTATTAACAAGAATTTATAGCTGAAGGAATGCAAATGGACCTCCACTATCTAATAATGCATTTAATCTTATCATAAAGATGGAATATATGTGAAGGAATAGTGATCACAATCAACTAAACAGATGCTATTTCATATATTCTTTCTCGGTGGATATTACTCTAAGACAAAAATAGAATCATAAGAGTAGAGTAGAGTGATATATATATAAAATGCAAATAATAAAACAATTTTGCTGCTTTTTTGCAACCAATTTTGCTATGCAATGAACCCATACACTTACCATCAAACTGCTCAAAGAGATCATTGCTGTTCTTTGTCACATCTTTCTCTGCTGCAACATGAGCAGAATTGATCTCCATGTCATGTTGCTCATTGCTATTAGAAGCATTACTGTACACAAGTGATTGATATTGTATCAGTTGATCACAAAAATATTAGTTTAAGAGCGGATTACATGGAATTAAACACTCAGTAACAAATAAAAAACAGCAGTATAAAAAAAATTCTTGAACAAGTTAGTTCTATTTAGCTGCAACAAATGAATAAAATCACTAAGTCATAATCAGAGAATTTGTTCTTGCATTGCCATAAAACTAGCCACTCAAATGGGGAAAACGAAAAAAAAGTGCATAATATGAAAATTATGGTGAGCAGCAGCATACAATGTTTTCAAAAATTTCAGCCTCATTGATTTTAGGTTTGATCATTTACCAACACACCAAACACATAAAATTCCAATCTTTTTATCCAAAAATACTTATCAAACACTTGCATTAATATAATGCAATGAATCTTGAAAAGAAAGAATGATACTCACGGTGGTGTAAAACTTGAGCTATCACTTTTATAGCAATCACCATTAGTAACAGCAGAATAGTGGTGAAGAGGGGTATTATCCTCATGGCCAAAGCTTGAACTAAATGAAGATCTATTAGTCCTCACACTTTGTGCCACAGATGGTGGCATATCAATGGTTATTTTTTTCCACTTGCAGCAAAAATTGCTCTTTCTTAGGCTCCTTCAGAGTTCAGACTTCCACTGCATATAAAAGTAAAAAATTCAATTTTCATACATCATTTCAGTTTTATTGCCTCAGAAATATTTCAACCATTTGGAGTAAAGATTGGAGCTTTCTGAATTTGCAGCATTGAAAATATGACTAAATAAAATCCAGCAATGGAGAATAAAGACAGAGACCAAAAAGAAAAAGGAAAAGAAATAATAATAACATAATGAAGAAGAAGAAGCATGCATTGAAATTCTACAGGTTGAGCATTGATCTAAGTAGTTGAAGATCCAGAAGATTAACAAACAAAACCAGACACACATTCCAAGGTATCTCAGCTAAACATAATACTTGACCATCTTCCCACGTTTCAGATAAGACAGTTCCAGCTCTACAATTATAGCCAAACAAATGAGAAGATCAAGAAAACAAAAGAAAAAAAAGATATATAAAAAGAAAATTACTGTTCTTCACTCATACTTGATTACACCAACATTTCCAAGTCTCAATGAGTCTTGCCGCACTTTCAGCCTTTGAAACCGATATCAGCAAATCATATATTATTTTTGTCTGCTGCAAAATAGAAAGAACAAATGTAAATTTGATGCATGATAAAAGGAAAGCTCATTGTTGATACTTGATATTTTGTTTTGGGAGGGGAAAAGTAATTATGATATTCTCCTCTTCAAAATTTAGAATTATCTCACCTTTGGTTTCATTTGTTGTTCTTGATCTGTCAGGTCCTTAAGTTCCTGCACATGCCAGAATCAAGAATTAAAAAGGAAATAAATCTGTCATTAATCCAGGGATGTTATGCTACGAGTTTCAAAATGTAATTTTGTATCGTATTTAGTATATTTGGGTCAGCTTGCAATTAAGCGGTTCAAACAAATAATAAAATCAACAGTTTCCAATACTAAATGCATTTTCTTCAAATGCCTTATACAAAAGGTAGAATTAAAGGTTTCCATGCTGAAAATTGCTACTCATTATGTGAAATGGTGAACAAAAAAAATGGGTACCACAATATCAATTGCCCAATCACTTGTCCTAGTAGTTACTGTATATGATTCTGTCATTTTTAAGACTTAATTGCATTTTATTCCAAACTCATGTACAATGTATGATAAGTCCATTTTGTTGAAACATTTTAACGAATTGTGACAGTATCTTACATAGCCCTCTGATTCACGAATCACAATTACTATTTTTGTGAATAGTTGCTAAATCATATACCTTTTCCAACTACCGACAAAGATTCTGATAGTCAAAGGTCTCCTGTTTTGATTTATGCAAGTCCTCCTCCAATGCTAAAACCTTTGCCCGTAAAGATGCAAGAAGAACATTGGCGTAGAGGGAAATTGCAGTTGCAAGAATCAATAGACAACAGTTCCTTTTCAATAACCCTGTCAATCAACAATTATATAATAAAATTACATACTAGTATCACATGAATCACATGAATCACACAAAATATTGCATTTGGATAAAAAAAACTTTCGATTGTAGTAAAAAATTCATCAAAATTAGAGTAAACCCATAGATTCACGAAGCACAAAAGCAGAGTATGATAAACCTAGCTAAAACTGGCGCAGAAAAATTTAGGCCTAAGGTTTATCACAAAGAACAGAATCACAAAATCAGGATATATATACCTGAAATTCGAGATGGTTACGAGAAGAACCGAGAGAGCGAGTTGTTGAGAATAAATGGAAGAGGCGCCAAAGGGAGCAGATGTGATGAGAGCGGCGGCGGAGAGAGCTCTGTGACGATGGGAGTAGACGCGACAAGAGCGGCGACAGAGGGAGCTCGTGTGATGCAAGGGATGACAGAGAGAGATCGTGCGATGCCAGCGGCAGCGGAACCGGCAGCGGCGGAAGCAGCTTGTGCGACGGAGAGAAGAAGCAACTGTACGACAGCGGAGAGAGGAAGAAGCACATAAAGGTAGGTAGGAATTGGCAGCTGTGTTTATTTGTGAATGGATTTTGGGAGAGATGGGATAGATTAGGTCAAAGTTAAAATTTTCAGGTGGAAAATTTTAAATTACAGATGGATTTTTCGTCTATAATAATTTAATAAAACGCAGTATTTTATCTATTTAATTACAGACGGATTTTTCATCTGTAATTATTTTCTACGAAAAAAATTAATTTTACCAATAGAATTATCGACGAATTCTGTTTTCCGTTTGTAATTTATGCTAATTTATTTTTTTTTCCGACAAAAAAATCTTTCTAAAATTCTGTCTATATTTCTGTAAGATAAAATTCATCGAAAATATCCGTCTGTAATAATTAATTTTCTAGTAGTGTTTCGCCATGATTACTCAATAAAACTGTATATTTTTAAGCCTTTCTTAGATAATGTGAATGGTTATTGATTAAATTAGATATTTTTGTTAATGCGATAATATACAGATTAATGTCTAGATAATAATTTTGTTTTCACAAACATTGTGTAGATGATAGAAATTGAATTTCTTAAATTGACAAGTCACTTGTAAACAGTAATGTATTATGTATAGTGCCAGTTGAACTATTGTGTCATGCATGAAGCCATGAACACTTCAACTAATTAAGATTTGAATCCTATGACTTATACATTAATTAGTTTAGAAAAAAAGGATCACCTATAACACACTAACTACCCTTACATTGGTATATTTTTATCTTGGCATATAATTAATTCTTCTTACGACTTACTTCTATTGGTACAAAGGGATGTACTTCACAACAAACTTTCGTACAAAACTATATACAACATAGAAAATAAAATAAAAACAATTTAAACCTAAAATAGGGGTTTCTTATATTATTTATGCTAAAAGAAAGAAAAACCTCCTTGTTAAAAAAAATCACATATATTTATCTTTTTACAAAGTTCATAGTTAAAATTTTTTATTATATAATAATTTAATTAAACATATGGAATCATCTAATAAGTGTAATTTAGTACCAAATTCACCATCAACTCTTTTTAAAGAATAAAAATTTATAAGTTTGAATTTTATTTTATATATAAAATAGTCCAATTAGGAAATTTCTAGAAGCAATCCTAAAGGAAAATAAAAGAAAGAAAAAAAAGCAGTATGTGTTATGGAAGTTAAAAGAGCATGCAACCACAAAAGCGATAGATTTTATTCAAAACCTACCCTTTGATTGGATTATGTTTTAAGTTGGCATTACATGCGCAAGTCAAGGTTATGATTTTATTAACACAATAATATAGACCATTATTTTCTATATGATTAATTCCATGAACGAATTGCATATGCCACCTAAGCTATAAGGATTAGGTTTACTGTAGGTGTGAACGAGCCTCCTCTCTCTCCAAAACCATACACTAATAAAACAAAAATCATATTATTCATTAATTGTATTGAAATTAATTATATGATTAATTATGGATATTACTTCACGACACGGGAACTATTCATGGCAACAAATAATGTTTCAAAGATTTCATCATCCTAGTTCCATGATCCCCTTAATATGCTTAATACCCTACTCCATGTATACATGATGTATCTGTCTCAAAAGCTTGATCAAGGTTCAAGGAGTGCTCTTAATTATATTCTCTTCAGATAATTAAAAAAAATTGCTTTTGTATTATTTATTATATTGTATTAGAAACAAATAAACCGTTATTGATTTATTACCAAAATTATAATAATTAAAAAAGATTTTATATGTTAAAAATATGATATTTTTTCCCTTCTTTATTGTAGTTACTTACGAGGAAAACACCCACACGGAAAAGGAGGTTGTATACTTTTAATTTTATGTAATATATAAATAATTGTCCAGACCACATGTATTATTAGTATATTAGAGGTAATAGTGTTCAATTATTAGAAATTTTATATAGAAGTTAGCTATAATAAAAAATAGAATTAATATTTAACTAATTAATAAAATCACCATTCCTTAGTTAGTAATAAAAAATGTTTTAGAATAAGCAATGCTTTTTGGTATTTAAATTTTCATACTTAGCATTAAAACTCAAATAAAATATGTTTGATACTTTAACCGACTATGATGTATTATTGGTTTGCATGAGAAATTGAGAATTAGGGGGTGAGTGAAATTAAGTTGGGTGTGACCTAGCTACATTACCTCCTCAAATAGGTAAAGTTTGTTCATACTTGTCAAAGATGTTTTGGTAAGTCTTCCCATATCAATTTTCAAAGAAGTTTCGGTGGGAATTGGAGCAGATGTTTAATTTGATATCAATTTTCTTTGGGTTTTGGTAAGTATGTGACCCAATTTGTGAACGTTAATATGTTTCTAATCAAGGAGAAGTATGTAGTGCAGGTAATAAAGACGAACTTCATGATGATGATGCTTTTCACTATTCAAGTATAGTACTTTTGTTGTCCTCTCCGGCCGTTTAATTTCCAATCAATTCAGATAAAATGGTTTACACAATAAAATTCAAATTAAAAATGGATAAAAACTTGATAAGCTGGATTTTATTGATCCCATTTTTAACAAATTGTGGATCAGATCTTGGATTTATTTTCTAAAACGAATACAAAAATATTACTATTATTTTAATTATAATATGTTTAAGTTATTTAATATTTTATTGTATTTTATGGATTTAATTACTGTGTCAATTTTTATAATTTTATAAAATTTTTAATTACGTCTTTATATTTTATTCTTTTCAATTGAGTTCCTATACTATATCAGATTTTATCATAGTTGCAAAATTTAAACTGGACAAGCCAGTTTGTCCAGAAAATTGGTGAACTAGGTTCTAAATCAATTTGGTTTATTTCTTGGACCATTCAAGGATGAGAATCAGTGTGAACCGATGAAAATCAGTCAAATTTAGTGAGAACTGCCAAAAATCGATCCAACCGGTTTGATCGGTTTGGTAACACCAACTGCGCGCTCTATAGTGCTCCATAGCACGGCTTGTCTACCTGTGATCTAACGTAGAACGTGTGGCCTACGATGATTCAGCCTCCAGCTAGCGTGTCACTTGTCCACCTGTGATTAACATGTGTTATTTTAGAATTTTTTGTCCAAAATAGTAGAATTAGGATTCGAACAAGGAACCTCCTAGTTACAGAGCCTCCTAATTAAATTTTAATTTTCTATTCTCTATTTTTCGAATTAATTATATTTTTCATTATGTACTATATATTATTAATGGAAATATATATTTTACTCAAAATTTATTAATATGTTTGATCTATTTTAATGTTAGTGTTGTGACTAATGTTATTTGTTTTGATGTTAGTGTTGAAATTTACTGATATTATGGTTAGATGATAGGTTTTGTGAATTAATTAGGTGATGTATTAATGTAATTATTACTCTTATAGTGTCAAATTCATATACTATTGTAGTAATACTAACAAATTTTTTATGTTTATTTTTATTTAGAATTTGAGACTTGATTATCTTAAATATTAGTAAAGATATGTATTTTAAATTTTAATTTTAAGATTTTGGCTATTTTATATTTTTTTATTTACGTTGGACTGAGTCAACCGATTGAACTAGTAACTTATCAGTTGAACCAATAAATCAATAATCTAACCGGTTCAGTTCTGACAATTATAAATTTTATAATTAAGTCTTTTTCTTGACAAAAATATTAGAATTAAGAGAATATTCTGTTAATTTTAACAAAATATTTCATTAAGTCCAATGAAATATATTATTAATTTCAATATTTTTTGTGACGGTAAAAATTTATTAATTATAATGTCAGATATAATATAAGAATTTAATTAAGAATTAGATAAAACTATAAAAACTAGCAAAATAATTAAACTTATTTTATGAATGTAAAATAAAAATTATTTATTTATTAATTTTTCAAACCAAATCAAATAGTTCAATATAAATTATATATGATAATTTGAATCGGATTAACGTAGATTGAAAAATAAAATCAACCCAACTCTATTAAAAAATTGTAACAAATACGGGTTATCATATGTATTTATATTTATTTATAATTATTTATATTTCAATGTTTTTAATTTACTAATACGGATTAATATTTATATATTTGACTTTTACTAACATTTAAAAAATATTATCAAATCTTATTAAAATGTTATCTATATATATTAATAATATTTTAACAAATATTAAATACACTTTATGTTATTAAAGAATTTTACTAATATTTTTTTAAAAACTTAATAATGTTTATTAAAAATATTACAATAGATATTATATAGTTATTCCGAGGGTTACCTAAAACCTACGTCAGTGAGAAGTCGTTCGAGTTGTGTGTTTGAAAAGGTGGGGGTGGTACCTGCAAGACACTCCGATACCTAAATCAGCAAAGGGTCACTACAAAAAATACGTCTATTGCCACGCTTTTAAAGCGTGGTGAAAAGATGAAAAAAGCGTGGCGATAGCTTTTTGCCACGCTTTTTGAACTACCGCCACGGTTTTAAAAGGGTCACAACTGCTAGTGTGGCAGTTGCTCAATCGCCACGCTTTTTTTGCCACGCTTTTTACATATTGCCACGTTTAAAAGTGTGGCCGTATGTGGGAGCTATAGACACGCTTTTAAAGCGTGGCCATATATGAGATATGGTCACGCTTTAAAAGCGTGGTGATAGAGATAGATATGGCCACGCTCTAAAAGCGTGGCAATAGAGATAGATATGGCCACGCTTTAAAAAGCGTGGCGATAGCGAGATACGGCCACGCTTTTAAAGTGTGGCGATAGTCTTGTCAAATTAAAAAAAAAATCTTTTTCTAATTTTACCTTCCTCGCTGCACAATATAAATTTTCAGTCCTTTTTTATTACCAAACCTATAATATAGTATGCAATTTTTATTACAAGACAAATCAAACACTAATTAGTGACATATAATTTTTGTTATAATTGTTTTATACATTAAAAAACTAATACTTAAATACAAAATAAATCTCGAGTTCAAATTCTAAAACTAAACCATCCAAATGCATACTTTGATAAAGAACAAATAAATCTCTAAAACAAATCAAAATTTGCACAATTTATAGTTAAAGGAGTTCCAAATCAACACCCACCTAAATCCCAACTCCCACCTCACTCCAATTCAACACCATCAGCACAATGTTTGGTTGGTAACAAGCTCCATTTTGGAGAATACCACTACAAAGCTCCATTCCCACAAGCATAATCTATTGCTTTCTGAAGTGCTTGATCACTACAACATCTTTGCATAAACAGTACAGCGATCTATGGCAGAAAATAAAATAGAATAGTCAGCTCATACAACAATCAAAATATGCAATTCAAGAATAGCAAAATCAACAAGGGAACAAAAAACATGTTTAAAAATTTCCTTAACTAGCAACTAAAATTCAATCTCTCAACTAGAATTACATAGCATGTCTTTGATCATCATAGTAGAAATCATCATAGGTCGGCTACATGAATTAGATGACGCCATAATGCTCTATCATAGATCATATCCGTGTTTAACCCATTCATATATAAATAATAATTAAATTCAGATAAGAAATAGATAAGTTTGGAGTTAATGTGCTTAACCGACATGGCACGAATTCAAGTCCAAGATATTCACCTTGAAAAGTAGATGATTGGAAATCATTCCAGCAGCACCTGAGACTGCAATGTTAATTAATTTCTTCCAGAGAAAAGCACAAATAGGTCCCTGACCTTTTATACCGCGAATATTTTCGTCCCTGACCATTGAAAAATACTTTTAAGTCCCTGACCTTCATAAAATTTGGACGAATCAGTCCCTTCGTCCAAATGCCTCTGTTAGGGACTGATCCGTCCAAAAGCCTCCGTCAAGGACTGATCCGTCCAAATTTTGTGAAGGTCAGGGACTTAAAAGTATTTTTCAATGCTCAGGGACAAAAATAACTGCAGGACAAAAAGTCAGGGACTTATTTCTCCTTTTCTCTTTCTTCCAGGATTTTGTCTCTTTTTCTTGCCAACACATGCCAAATGTTTCAAAATATATTTAATTTAGATTAATAAATTTAACTATAAGCATATAAAAGTCATTAAACTTTCACATGGACATAGGTTTTTCCTCTCCCCACCATTAAAGTACTCATAAGAAGACATGGCCTCAATCCAGTAGTAAGGTAAGAGTTTCAATTACATTGACCCTAAATGAGTGGACAGCAACCAAGAAAAGGCACTATTATATTTTTCTCATGTACTTATCCGGTGTTGGCGATCTGTGATCTCCAATTAGATCAAGAAAATTGAAGACTTATCTATTTGAAGTGATAAGTGAAGTTGTGAATGCATATTATTCAGCAGCGTTTGATGGGTTTGGCAATTGGCATACAATGATTCAAATATTGTTGCACTTGGTTCAACTCTTGCATCATTGAAAATATATGCTGCTCAAATGTGGCGCCAGTTAAAGAGGGATGATAAAAAGTGTGATGATTTTACAAACAAAAATAGGTTAATGGAGGTTCTATTGTCTGATGAGAGGGAAAGTACACATATGATTGCTAAAGAGATTAGACTTGCTTTTCCAACGTTGGTTTTGTGAAGGAGATTGTAGAGTGGACTATGCCTTATTTGAATAGGGAAGGTGTTGAAGAAAAATGGAAGTGTTTGGTTTATGCAATGGAAGGAATTTCATTATTTACAATGTTACTCGTATTATTTAGAAAGAAAAAAATAATTTTAGATTTAAAAAAAGGTAAAAATTTGGGTTTTTGTATGTAAAAAAATTGATTTTTGTGTAAAAACCAGTTTTTGGGTGTAAAAGTCAATTTTTTTGTATAAAAACAAGATTTTTGGTGTAAAAACCGATTTTTTGGTGTAAAACCCAGTTTTGTACCAATTTTTTTATGTAAAAACCAGTTTTTTAAATTCAAAATCGATTTTTCTGTAGAAAAAATGATTATTTTTAAAATTGGTTTTTATTTTAATACCAGGTTTAAAACCAGTTTTTAATTTCCTAACCAGTTAATAACCGATTTTTTCATGTAAAACCAATTTAGTTAGTTAACCTAATCTAAATATTTGGTTAACCAAAAACAAGTTTGGTTTTTGGACTATCCATAACCATGTACAGCCCTAATATTCATCCCTTTCATGAAACGATTCCCACCACTCATTAATTTACCATGTGGTAAATTAACCGAAGATAAACATGAACTTAACACCCAAGATACATTCCCTAGACACAATTTTCTCTTTCCTCTCCTCTCATAGAACCGACCTCTCTCTCTCTCTAACACCTCTCATCATTCAATTTTTTTCTTAATGACATTATAAAAGGTAAATTAGAGATAAGGTTAACACTAGGAAAGATAATAGAAAATTAATTTCACCCTTGTCAATTGCCTATAACTTTAATTCTTTCCAATTTTGAGTCATTATTTCTCTCAATATCCTTATTGTTCATTTCAGTATTAAGCCCTTTCAAACTTATCAGTCTCAAATAGTTATCATTAACAACATTCAGTCTTAATGGTATCAATTATCATCATTTAGGGTCAATAGTCTCAAAGAATCATCAACAGTCTAATTAGTCTCGATATATTATCATATTTATATATTTTCAGTCTCAAGTTCTTAACAGAATCAAACACAAACAAAACAAACAAGTCAATCACAACAAAGTGCAATTAATTCAAGTAGTACAAGTAGCAGATAGATGAATAAGTGGGCAAACCAAACACAATATGCACACCCAAATAATTACAACTAAATATACATGATGCATGCCTATCCTACTGGCCATGAGCTCACGTGTCGGTTAACATGCCAGAACCCGACACATCCGATAGCTAACCCGGACATTGTCTCTCTGTTGCGCATCCCCAAAAGGGAAAATATCTTTGGGTTTTTCACAACTCGATCTCACAGGGAGGATGCCCTGTATTCCTCGCAGAGTGAAAGCCCTGTACACCTCGCAGGGTGAGTGCCCTGTACGCCTTGCAAGGTGAATACCCTATACATATCTCACAGTGTGAATACCATGTACATATCTCGCAGGGAGAGTGCCCTATCACACTTGCAACTAGAGAGAGAGATAGTGTAGGTAGGATTTAACCACCGTCCCTACATCACAATGCAACCATGGAAAAGCGGGATGAACCTCCGTCTTTACCTGGTGCAGGTGCCAAGCCAAATACGTAAGTGGGACGAACCTACGGCCTTACCTTGCAAGTGGGATGAAACTCTAGCCTTGCCTCGCAAGAGGGACAAACCTCCATCCTTGCCTCGCAAATGGGACGAACCTTTGACCTTGCCAGTCAATAATCTTTGTCAATCTCAAACACGCAAGTGGAATAAGACCACTGTCCTTGCCAAATCGGTAATTTAGACCACAATCATATATAATTATTTCTTTTAATCAATTTCCCAAATTATTAGGTGTATTAACCGTAATTTGTTATCAAATACTCCATTTTGTTCTCTCGTGAGCAGGATAACACCACTATCCTCACCGTGGATGGGATAAACCACCATTCCCATAACTACCCCGCAATACTGAGCAAGTGGGACAAAACCCAAGTCCTTGCATCTACCAGGTGCAGGTGTCTCATAAATCAATTCTTTCTCTGGGAATGACTCTTTAAAATTCATTATATTTACCCCTAACAGATTCACTATTAATCATATCTGCTAGTATAAATATATCTCATTGTTAGTTTTATCATAGGCCTCGTATCAATTTTCACTCAACCACAACCCCATTCGTCTATCCATTAATCAATATCATTATCTTGTGTGCGAGATTAAGCCACCGTCCTTATCTACCACAGGTGGGACAAACCACCATTCCCGCAGTAATTTCCTCCGGTTAACCAAGGGTTATCCAAAATAATTCAATTTAAGTCATTATATCCCTCCCTAGTGTATCCAAAGCTTAACAATTAGTTATTAAACTCCATACAAAGGTTAAAGGGGTTACAAACATGTTAGGAAGGTTAAATAGCTCAAAAACAATATTTTGGCCAAAATTGGATAGTTGTGCGTACGCATGCCTCGTGCGTACGCGCAGAATTTGAGTCTGGTTTTGCAAAAATTCACATTCATGCATTTGCAAATCTATTATCATGCGTACGCACCATTCATGTGTACGTACGGAACTTTCCTCTGCTCTAAACTTTATAAAATCTCCAATTTCAGTTTTAAACCCTAATTTTTTCAAATGTTCATAACTTTTTGTACAATTATCTGTATTCTTCTATTCTTGGACGGATTTAAAGCTCTCATCATCATCTTTAATTTAAGACATGTTTCACTGAGTTCCAAACTTCGAGCACCAAGTTATGACCCGTCAAATTTGGTCAAAATCACTAAATTACCAAATTTTTTTGCATCGTTTAATTTTGCAAATTCTCAAACCTACTTCATTTGAAACCATTCATAGACCGATTCTTAGACCTTTTTATATTCAATCCTTAATTCCATATCACATCCTAGCCATTCAAGATCCAAACCACCAATTCGAACTTAATTAACCCTCCCATTAATCAACAACAACATCAACCAATACTTTACATACCAATTCATAGCAAAATCATAATCAAACAAATCTACACAATTTCACAATCATAATACTTTTCCAACACCTCAAATGAAGCTCATAACTTACCATAAGGGTGCACTTCATCCAATCACAGCCTCCGGCCCAAATTCTCACATCATAGCCCTTCATAGGCATTCAAATCACAATTTTATATCTAATTTCATTCACATGTATATACATTGATTAACAATAATTCCAACCTGAATTTCACGCTAAACACATCACCATTCAATCATCCAAGCATATCAATAATTCTATACATTCAGCGCTATCCTAGGGGCATTTAACCTATGTTCTTACATAATCTTACATAATGTCTACCCAAAACTAAAACTTGTACCTCTTTGACGGTGGTTTCCCAACTCATTGAATATCCTCTCCAATTGAACCTGAACCTCAATCAACACCATCGAGCCTCCACCAAGTGCTCCAAAAGCAACCCAACTTCAATTCTGCAATACCAACTCAACCCAACATCAACCAAGCAATCCAAGCCACTCCACATAATCTAATTATATCAATTTCTCATAGTTCAAGTCTAGGTTTTTTGCATATAGTGAAAATAATTGGAGGATTGAGATTCCGTACTATGTTTCATGTAACCTTGGATTGAAACTCCATTAGAGCTTAAGATTGAACCTCCCCTAAACATGAAAAATCAAAATCTTCTCAACGCCTCAACCCAAAATGCAACATTGAAGTTAAATGGAAAATGGGGCAAGAATATCAAAGTTGCTTACCACGATGGGTATCTTAAATCAAAGATAAATCTGGGACGAATGCGTAGCCGCAAACAAGTCGTTGATTGGAGCTCCGGTTTGAAAGTTATGTGGATTTGAAGTTTGAATGTGAATAGTTGCTAGCACATCCTCTCTTCTCCGTGGCTCCCTCTCTCTTTAGTGTAAAATGAGCGTTTTTAAGTGAGTGAGGGTTTATTTGTCATGGGCCTTCGACTCAAGTGAGGCCCAATTCAATTTTTATCCGTTTGGCCCAACTTAAGGTCAAAATTTTTAAGATAAGTGTTTTAATTCGTATCCTAAATATTTTTATTTTTTCAGTTATAAATTTTTAATCTTTTAACCTTTCTAGTTCACTTTTAACTAATTAGTTAATTATTTATTATTTTTCTGGGTCTTACACCACTACACTAGTTGCTGGGTGTGGAACAACCATTGGGACAAAGAGTTGTTGGCATCACTTGGGACGACTTTAAGGTAGAATTTTACAAGAAGTACCTCCCTCTATTAACTCACACTGCCATGGAGCTAGAGCTATTGTAATTAAGGTAAGAAAATATGACTATGACAGAGTACACACAAAAGTTCAAAGACTGATGCCGCTTCTCAAAGGTTTGCCTGGGAATCCTAGCTGAGTTTGAGGAGTGAAAATGCATCAAGTTTGAAGGAAGACTCCGGTAGAAGCTGCTTGCCTCTGTTGTCCCAATATAGATCTGGGAATTCACCGAACCAGTAAACAAGGGTCAACTGAGCGAGGAATGTACAAAGAAGTTAGCGACGGCACGGGCAAGTCATCGAGATTTTCGGTTAAGGAATTTTCATTCAAGTTTGTCTCCTAAGGGGAAGAACTTCAAAACCAATGAACAATTACAATGTCAAAACCCACCTGGTAGAAATCCTTCTTCTCGCTTCACAACGGAAAGCAACAACCAGTAACAAGACTGGGAAAGCAACCACAGCAGACACAAGTAGGCCCGATATGTTCTAAGTGTCGGAAGAATTACGGAAATAAACCTTGTCAGTTTGGAACGAATGTATCCTACAATTGCAGGGGCCACGGACATCTGGCAAGGGATTGCTGCATCAAGAAGAATGGATCAATTTCTCCTAGACCACAGTAGTAAAGAAAGGTCTTTGCCATGAAGGCAGAATACGTCTCTGCATCTGACTCCCTCATTCAAGGTGAGTGTTTTGTCAAGGGAAAAACCTGAATCTTATTGTATGACTTAGGCGTATCACATTCTTTTATATTTATAGATTGTGCACGCACGTTAGGATTAAACTTCTCTAGGCTAGAGTATGACCTAACTGTTCGCGCACCCACTGCACAAAATTTCAAAACTAATCTAGTGTCCCGAAGAGTACCTTTTGATATTAACAGAAAGTCCTTCGTGCATGATTTGATCTATTTGCGTTTGTGTGGTATTGATATCATTATAGGGATAGATTGGTTATTTGTTTATCATGTTTTCCTTGATTACTTTAAAAAATATGCCTTAACATTATCTGTTGATGCCTATTGGATCAGTTATTCCACATAGTTGTTACTTAACTCAGTAGTAGTCAACTGAGAGTGAACAGAACCTAGAGCGAATCCCATAGTAACAGAGTTTCCTGAATAGAGTTTTGCAATTATAAAATTAAAGTCTTAGTGGTAGTTTTGCAAGGGATAGGACTTTTCTGTATATACACTAGGCATGTTCCAGACTAGGGTGGCTCTTGCATAAGTCGAGGTCTGTACTTATATATATCTACTAGAAGTTTGTACTGGGGTCTTGTATAATTATGACTTATGACTTGTACAATACTAAGCCCTAGTGGCAAATATATGTGATATATGCACTTTAATTTCTATTTTATGATGTATGTCGCGATCCTTATTTGTTTTAAACCTAATTTTAAATAATAGATTCAAAAACTTGACTGACTTACAAATTTTAACGAGCGATACAAGCTCATATTTATAAACATCATATATAATCTAGAATTCTAAAGGTCGACTGAATAGTAACACCTCATGATTAGCATTGGTCATAACATGCTAAGAGTTGGGTCGTCATAAAAATTCTAGATTTGGATCTTGTAGTCCTTGGATGTTTGTTAGTAGGAGACGAAGAAGGAGAAACATGAAGTAATTGTATCTCAGTTCTAGAAACCAGAATTGTGGGCCATGCTGGTTGATTAATACAATCAGTAATAGTTGTGTTAAATGATAATGCAGGAAGAGATTGACGAATGCATGAAGTAGCATGACTAAAAGATGCGCTATTATTAGTAATGGGTAAAGTAGGAAGAGAGGTAGATGTTATCTGAGGAATATGTGGAATGGTAGGCAATGTAATAGAAGATGCTGAACTAGAATAGAAAATAGTAGACATAGAAGAAGGAAACATATAGTTGTACAGAAAAAAATAGATTAATAAAAAACGTATTTATTTCAATATGACCTTTACCATTAGCATTTAAGCACTTAGAACTTTTAGAATGTGGTGCATAGTCAAAGAACAAACATTTTTTAGATTTATAGTCCAGCTTAGTCACTACTAGAAAACTAGTTATTACAGACGGATATTTCTGACGGATTTTATCCCACTGAAATACAGAGGGAATTTCAGAGGAATTTTTTGTCGGAAAATAAAACAAATGAATTAGCATAAATTACAGACGGAAAAAAAATCCATCGATAATTCCGTCGGAAAAATTAATTTTTTCCGTAAAAAATAGTTACAGACGGAAAATCTGTCTGTAATTAAATAGACAAAATGCTGCGTTTTATTAAATTATTACAGAAGAAAAATCCGTCTGTAATTTAAATTTTCCGTCGGAAATATATTAGAATAAGGAGATGGATCACTCTACTCCCGAATACTTCAGTTCAGTTCACTTTTTTTCACGTTTCCTTGAATTACTCCCATGCCTTCTCTCTCTCTCCATTGAAGATGTGACGTCCTCCGCTGTCGCCGCCGCCGCCGCGGCTCGCGTCGCACGAGCTCCTTCTACCGCCGCTCTCAATGCGTTTGCTCCTTTCGTCGTCACACGAGCTTTCTTGGCCGGTCATCGTCTCTTCTCGTCGCTGTTAGTTCAGGCAGGCCTCCGCCTCCTTCTCGTCCCTAGCCCTAACCCTTCCATTGTGATTCTGTTCCGATTTCATTATCCCTAGCCCTAACCCTATCCCTTCCCTGTTTTTCTTAACCCTAATTCTCGTCCCTTAACCCTAATTTTCTATTTGTTCTCTCTGGTTTAGAATTATGTTATTGGCATTGTAAATTGATTCCATTTGTCTAAGCTTTTCCTCTGAACTTACACTCATTGTTTTAAATTTGTTATGCATAGGATTTTCTCAATCTGTTTGTTTGACTTTTTCAACTGTTTTTCATTTGCAAAAAATCAGAACATCTACACTATCAAAGCATATAGTAGTTTATATGATTTAACATTAAATTCCTTTATTTTCATTATAGCATGATCATTTTTTCATTGCCACTGCAGGCAAGAATTGTTGCAAGCACGTGAAAAGCATAAGGAAGAGCAAGTGATTGCTTTGAAGCACTCTATGCAAAGTGGAATGGTTAGTTTTTACCAAATTGCTTTTTTATGTTGATGTAGCTCCTATTCTTAGATTATTTTCTTGATGTCAAGGTCCTTTTCTTCTCACACTTCTAGGCTGTCATTTACAGGCATAGGCAATGAAAGAGCAAGCTCAGCTGAGGGAGAAAATGGCATACCAATACAAGCTTGGTAACTTTGAGGTGAGAATTCCAAATTAATTGTTTCAGCCTAAGTGAAAGCCTTTGTCAAAGGAGTTAGAGAAAGAAGAGAATACCTTGAAACAGTGCGTAGAGAAGCTTAAATTAGTTGAAGCAAATAGAGTTGTACTTGTCTCTCATTTAAAAGAAGCTATTGCATGAGCAGGTAAATTTTGATGCTGTTCAATGTACTTGATAGTTTTCTTTATGATTCATGCAGTTTTGTTCCTAACTGCATCTTGTTGCTATTGCTTGTGGATACTTGTACCAGGAAGCGGACCTTGATTATCAAGGTTACCAGGAAGTTTCTGTACCTTTATTATTTTGTTGAAAGCTTGTTATTATCCCCTTTCTTTGAAATTCTTCCTTTTGATAATTCTTTTCAGTATGATTTTACCTGTTGCTATGCAAGGCATCTATTCTTGAGTCATACTCTTGACCTTTTCAATCTTAAAGAGTTTTCCTCTTTTTTCCTCCTGGTTTAAATTTAGATAAGCTGTGTTCTTTGGAGTCCTGTTTTCTAATTTGAATTTTAATAGTATCAAATAACTGCGGCATTGAAATTAGTCAATATTTAAAATATCTTTTGCCCATTCTTTCAGAGACAGATTTCTACTAGAGCTTTAATGCCCCCTCCTCGCCCCTCAAACAAGAAGCTGTCAAGGTGTAAATATATCAACCATTTTAAAATACCCCCATTTTAAAATGGTGAATCTTATGATAACTATGAACATGGTTATGACAACACTTAAAAAGGATATATTAAGCCTTGTATTTAATTTCTTTTTTCGTTTTTGGTTATTAAACAGGATTTAATTTGATAAAGTTTCTGCCTTCTCTTTCTTTGAATCTGATTTAATGTGTGACTGAGAATTTTCAGTTAAAAAGTTTGTCTTTCTCTTCTATTTTTAGGTTATTTGCATGTAAATTGGAGTTTTGAAGTTTAATATACCTGCTTTGAACAGAGATGGGTGGCTTAAATTTGATGAACTGGGGAAGGAAATATTGTCCATTGCACTACCTGCTGCTTTGGCATTGGCAGCTGATCCACTTACCTCACTGATCGTCATCGTATTTGTCGGCCACATAGGTACTTATTATTACAGATGGTGAATTAGTTAGTTAGTTATTAGTAACTTTCTGTTAATAGGTTCTATTTGTTTGGACATACATTTGATTGATGATTGTTCTGTAGTACTTGTTCATGGAAAGTATTGCTAGTTTATGGATTAGATCTTGCTATACTGTTCCTTATGTTAAGAATGTTAGCATGTCTTATTCAAGTTTTGGTTTCCTTAATTTTATCATGGGTAGTGTTAAGATCAAAAACCATTTATTGCTTTTGGTGAAATGGTTCTTCTCATGATACTAGATATTATATGATCCCTATATGAACTAGTTATTTTCTTCCATTATTTTCTTCCATTCAAGAGTTTAATCCTTTAGGCAAAGATAGCTATCAAAATAATTGAATTTGAAGAAGATATAAGACAACAAGTGTGATAAAATGTGTGGTCAATAACTATCAAAATAATATTCAGTTATGTTGGACTCAGATTGCTATTGTTCTTTGCAGTTCATATTTCATCTTCATCAAAAAAAGAAATAGCCACTTTCTTGAAGAAAGTCACCTCTCAGGAACCTAATCTTTATGTTGTTGACATTGATCTACCACTTATTGGAGTTTGTGCTCACAATTATTAAGTAAGGTTTAAATTTCTGTATAGAAAATGCACATGTTCTGCATATGATATTATGCACTCCACTTTTTTTGTTTTTCTCATTGATATCCATCTATCATGAGTATAGATTAAATTAATCTCTATGAAGGTAATGACTTTGCTAATATGTAGAAACTATAATAAGATATTCAGTCATATTTTGCTACATTTGTAAAAGTAGTTGTGTTCATGCTTGCTACTTGAATGGTTTGGGTAAAAGATGCTGTGAAACAATTAGCTGCTGTTATTTGTTGGCTGTCATTTTGGTGCTATGAATTTTTTATTTTATCTTGAGATTATGTTTAGGTGATGAACTTAATTCCAGGGAGAGGTGAGGAAGTATTTAAAAAATTGGAACAGTTTCTCTAGTTAAAATTTAGGTGTTTGCTACTCTGTTGATTGAATCAGTGCACAGGTCAATTCAACTAATTGACTTATTGTTCTTTCTTGCAATTGAACTAATCTATCATGTTAGAGTTGTTTGCGTCAGTTGACCTGTTCTGTTAGTTACAGGTTTACACTAATAATAATTTTCATTAAATTTGCACAGTTGGATTATTTATAGTGTATGCTTTGATTTACCTTGAATTATGACTCCTATTTGTAAAAGAGTGTACCAGAAATCCATTTCTTCAATGTCAGGTTTAAGGAATAAATAGGAGATGTTTTAGCTGCTCACGCTGCATATATTCAGCAGACTGGTAAAGAGTCAGATTCTGATTTTATGCAGAATGTTATATCAAGAGCCAATATGGAGAAACGTTTGGTATGCAATTAGCCTTTGCTACAATTGAAGAAAGCTTTACTCTTTGATGATAAGCTGATACAGAAAAGATGACTACATGCGCTACCTGTTACATTTTTTTTGCAGGGAAATATACCTGTGCACACATTATTGTCTAAATATTTATTATTCTATTTTTTTACTATTTTATTTATTTACTATCTGTTGTCATGTCAAAAGTGGACTTTAGTTACATTTCATGTAATTTAAGAGATGAATTCATGATTGGTTATCAATGACAAGGCTTCATTTATAACTATTGAATTGATCAGTGAATTTTCCAGAATGAACTTGAGGCTGCTAAATCTGAGATTCAAAGTTGGCATTCTTCAATTCAAAATGAGCCTTGTGTACCTACTGGTGCCACTCCTGGTTAGTTTGTTCCTTGTCTTTGGCATGTTAATTGTGATATACATCTGCATTTTAATTGTTCAAGTTTTAGTTCTTTGTACACAATTGCTTTATTTTTTTGTTATAAATTTATCCGTGAACTATTAGTTAACCTTTGTTCTTTCCAGAGCCCAAAATGTTGCTTGATTTTCTTCAGACCCTGAAATCCTCAGAGGAGTATTTAAGAGAGCAGGTTTAGAATATAATCTGCCCTTTTTTTCTGTTGATGTAGTTCACTATCCATTGATTAATTATCAATTATCATTGACCATTGACATATATCTATTGTTATCAGCTTGAAAAGGCAAAGAAAAAGGAAGCTGCGTTCATTGTAACATTTGCAAAATGAGAACAAGAGATAGCAGAGTTGAAGGTATCATGTTCAACTCTCTTTCTTTCTCCGCTTCCTTTTGTAGCTATAAGTGATTATAAGCAGTCTCTTCAGTTTCGGGACCTAAATGAGAAGAGAAACATTCGTTTGGAGGTTTGATTTTTGCTTCTCTGTACTTCTTTATTATTACTATTATTATTATAGCATCCTCCTTATCATATTTATATATTTTTTTTCAATCTTTAAATTTTCTCTCTACATGAGAAGGTAATTAGACGAGGTAGAAGAATTGAGATCTCAATCTAGTATGACTGGGGAGAGCAATATTGTAAGTGTTTTTTTCCATTATGTGCTGAATAAGAAAATTACTTGTCTCATTTCTTAAGTTTGATAATCATTTTCCTTTTTGCAGGTTGAAAATAATTCTAAGAACCCTATTCTGATATCTGGTTGTAAAGTTGCAGATGGCAGTGGTGTTATGCTCGTAATGTTTTACTTTCTTTTGCCATGTGTGTGTGTGTGTGTCTATATATTGATTGCCATGTGTGTGTTTTACTTTTTTTGAAATTCCTCTCATCATTTATGAACTGAGTAACTCAAATCTTGTCTTTTTCCCAGTAATGGCTTCGGGATCCGATGATGCTCTTAAGAGTGTTGGTTTAGTCTTAGCAGGTAATAACTAATAAGTGTTTATCATAAAATGCAAAATTTTAATTTTGATTCTGGGGTTGCAGTAAATTCAATAATCACTTTTATTTCTAATGATATAAATGTTTTCAGGACTTACCAACTGAATCTGGAACTGTGATCCCCTATGTTCACTTGATGAAACAAGCTCACAAGATTTTGAGGACAGTTATATAGTCTTGTTATTTGCATAACTTAGTATAGTTGAACAATACATTTCATAACTTAATATAGTTGAACAATACATTGAGTTTATGTTTTGAATTATAGTTGATGTATCAACACACTTTGATGTATGGTTGTTACTTATTATTATAGTTGATGATCAATACATTTTGTTTATGTTTTGAATTATATTGACTTGCTTGTTTATAGTATTTTTCTTTTAGTTTGATAATACGATGAGTTTGTTTATTTTTTGAAATATTATAAATATTCGAATACAAATTAGATAAAAATTTGTATTAAATTTATATTTATTTTGTATGAAAATAAGCTTATTTTGTAATTAGAAAAATAAAAAAATTTATTTTACCTTACTGACGGATTTACAGACAGATTTTCTGTCTGTAATCAGAGTATGAGATGATTTTCCAAAGTTCAAATTACAGACAAAAAATCTATCGAAAAATCCGTCTGTAATTATAGACGAAAAATCTGTCAAAAAATCTGTCTGTAAGTCTATAATTACAGACAGAAAATCTGTCTGAAAATTCGTCTGTAATTACAGACGGAAAATCTGTCTGTAATTACAGACAAAAATCCGTCTGTAATTACAGACAGAAAATTCGTCTGAAATTCCGTCTGTAATTACAGACGGAAAATCCGTCGGAAAGTTCGCTGCCTTCGGAAAATGGAGAGAGAATTTACAGAGGGAAAATCCGTCGGTAACTGGTAAAAATCCGTCTGTAATTTTCCGATGGAAAAAAAATCCATCGGTAAATAATTTCCGACGGGACTTTTACAGAGGGACAAAATTCGTCAGTAATTTCGTCGGTAACCAAAAATCCGTCTGTAATAAAGACTAAATCCGTCTGTAAATCTGTCTGTATTAATTTATTTTCTAGTTGTGAGTAAGATTATATGGTCTAATTTATGGAAAGCCCACGTAACCAAAATTTCTTATCATAGTATAGGAAAATTATCACGTATTCCACTGCAAAAATTGGAATATGATATTTCACGTACGAAAAATTTGCCAAGTAATTATTTGTCTTATAGCGAAGGTGGAAATGACAAAAATAACTCCAGTAATAGGGTTGATATGTCACAAAAGACCAACTCAAAAAAAAAACTGACTAGTGGCTAACAAGTAACAAATAACAACGTATAATAGAAAAGTTACTTTATTGCATATATTGGCCCACAATTATTGTATTAAAATCTAATTAAATGAAAATTAATTTTCGATAGATCTATATATAGACAATATCATAAATAAATTATATAAGTTAATATAATAAATAAATAGTTATAATTTCATATTTTGAAAAGTTTAATAAAATTATGTAAGCCATTAACTATATTATGTGTATATATTAAAAATTAATTATTCATATAAAATGTATATTAAAATATAAAAAATATATTAAAAAATTAAATATTACATATATTATATATAAATATATAATAGTTAATTTAGTGAATAATTTTAATGTATATATAATATTTTTGTTTAAGTCAT
>NC_029778.3:68199076-68214895 GCF_000817695.3 Arachis duranensis
AATTAATTTAGTAATTAATTTTTATGTATCTTTTACATAAATTATAGTATTAATATGCATAAAAGAACAACCGATACTAAATATAATGTGACTTATTCGTTTAATATTAAATATATAAGAAGTATTCTAATATTTATTAAATTATTATTTAATTTGATAATTAAATTATAGAGTTTAATTTGAGCTTATTTTTAAGATTACTTGGAACATACGATTCTTTTACTTATATATATTAATATTTTGTTATAAAACGATTTTAAGTTTTTTCTAATTTATTTTCTCACATCAATTAAGCAATAAAACATATTATAGTAAAATTTTACCTTATTTTTTTAAATATTTTTTTCTATCTTGATCACCTATATCTTTAATTACAAATATGTGATATGAAAAACTAAAATTTATTAGATATAGATGTCAAATCTTTAATTTTAAAATTTTAATTTGAAATTACATGTTTTAATACTTAAAATGTCAAAATAAATTTAAAATAGTATATTTGAGAATTACCAAATTTATACAAATTTATGAAATTTACTCAATTCAAATTTAAATTATTAGTTATTAAATTTATTTATTTTATTAATATAAATTTATAAACTTATAAAAATTTAAGAATTAACTCGAGAGTTTAACAACTTTACTTTTTATAAAATAAAATTTTTTAATATATATCAAATACGTAAAAATAAATTATGAATATATTAAATCAAAATTTATAAGAATTACTAATTTGATCTCAAAAGATAAAAAAAATTAACAAAATTATATTTGAAAAGAATCTTTAATTGTTAATCTTAAATACACATTTTAATTAAGATGGAGCCTTTATTCGTAATGAATAAAATTATATGCTAAAAAAAATATGTATTAAATACATGATATATATAGAAAATAGTTTTAAATTTATAAAAAAATAATAAAAAAATAAATAAGTCCCTAACTTTTTAATTTGAAGATATGTAAGTCTCTGATTAAATATGTGAAAGACGCAGTACTTTTACAGAATATCTTTATAAATTTTTTTTAACAACATAAATTTCACTACTAGAAAACTAGTTATTACAGACGGATATTTCCGACGGATTTTATCCCACGGAAATACATACGAAATTTCAAAGGGATTTTTTTGTCGAAAAACAAAAAAAATGAATTAGAATAGATTACAGATGGAAAACAAAATTCGTCGATAATTCTGTCAGTAAAATTAATTTTTTTCCGTGGGAAATAATTACAGACGAAAAATTCGTCTGTAATTATTTGTCTATTTAATTACAGACAAAAACTCCATCTGTAATTTAAACTTTTCCGTCAGAAATATTAAAATAAGGAGTTAGGTTTTGAAACTCCCAATGGTTCATTTCACTTTTTCACGTTTTCAATTACTCCCTGCCTTCTCTCTTCGTTGACGATATGACGTTTTCCGCTGTGGCCGCCGCCGCGGCTCACGTTGCACGAGCTCCCTTCGTCGCCCTCATCGTGTTTTCTCCCTTCGTTGCCATCGTTGTACGAGCTCTCTCTATCGTGCTCTTGTCTTACGAGCTCCTTCCACGCCGCTCTCGTCCCTGCTTCTTCTCTCCTCACCGGAGGTTTGTCATCATCTCTTCTTATCGCCGTTAGTTTTGGTAGGCCTCCGCCTCCTTCTCGTCCATAATCCTAACCCCTTCCATTGTGATTCTATTCTGATTTCATTATCCCTAGCCCTAGCCCTGTCCCTTCCCTGTTGCTGCTGCTAATTTCACAAAAAAATAAAAATAATTTCATAGAAAGTTCGTTAATCTCACTTTCTTTGTCTCACTCACACTTTCCTTCACATTCTTAGTCACTTCTTTTCCCTAACGAATTACTGACCTTTCACTTACTCATAAGCAATATTGTGCCGTATCATAGCTAACAGCGAAATTCAGTTAACAAAATCCTAATTGGTTGTTTCTTCTATTTTGTTTGAGGTTCTAGCGAAGAAGAAAGAGCAGTTTAATTGGAAGGGTCTGTTTTGTTCGATCTTAATGAATCTGAGATATTTACAGTTTGAGGCTACTGCTTCATCACCAGTTTGCAATTGATGCTGATCAATTGGCAGGGTCTGTGACATCTCTATCAAATTTGGATGATTCTGATTCTTCTAAATATCTAGTTCGGAAGAAGGTTCAAGAATCCTTAGAAAACTTATGGCTTGTTGAAATAAATGTGATAGAAATTATGATCTTACATATTGAAGAGTTTAATTTTACAGGTATTATCAACAAAGCAAAAAATTAGGAATTAGATAAAGGTATTAGCAAAAAAGATCAATTTGAAGGTACTATTTGCACCAGCAACAATTGGAACGGTATGTCACTGGTATCTATTTGTTCTTTCATTGTCTCAACTATGCCCAAATAAAGCATATAATATATATAATTAGCATATTTTTAGTTCTACTACCTAAACAAAGACATATACAATTTCTCATTATGCAGATAATTGGTTTAATAATTGGAATTGTTCCTCAATTTTGAAAAGTATTAGTTGATGAAAATGCACCTCTTTTATGATTCAAGACTCTTTAGTCATGTTGAACTAATGATTTGGTTGTAATCTCTTGTTGGTTTGCAGGGATGCAACAATTCCAGCAATGACCTTGTTGGTTGGTGCAAATCTTGTTAAGGGTAAGCAACAATAACGTCATTTCATCTCTATTGCAAATAAATGTTATGATATGTATAAATTAAAATAATTCGATGTTTTAATTTTCAAGAGAACATTCAATGAACAAATCCTTCACATTATAAAGGAAGAAGGTCCTTTAAGCACAATGCACACTGTTTGAATCAATAGACACAATAATGATGAATGGTTTTTGTACAGATGAAGTTTCAATTTTAGAACCTAATTAAGCAATCTTATTGTATATTTTGACTTAATTAGAGGATAATAGTTGATGTATCAATACACTTTATTGATGTATAGTTATTACTTGTTATTATAATTGATGTATCAACACTTTGTTTATATTTTGAATTATATTAACTTGTTTTTTTATAGTACTATTCTTTTAGTTTGATAATAGGATGAATTTATTTATTTTTTAAAATATTATAAATATTCGAATATAAATTAGATAAAATTTTTTATTAAATTTATATTTATTTTGTATGAAAACAAGTTTATTTTGTAATTAGAAAAATAAAAAAATTCTATTTTACCTTACTGACGGATTTACAGACGGATTTTCTATCTATAATCAGAGTGTGAGATGATTTTCTAAAGTTCAAATTACAGACAGAAAATCTGTCGAAAAATCCGTCTGTAATTACAAACGAAAAATCCGTCTGTAATTACAAACGAAAAATCCGACTAAAATTCGTCTGTAATTACAGATAGAAAATCCGTCTGAAAATCTGTCTGTAATTATAGACGGAAAATTTGTCTGAAAATCTGTCTGTAATTATAGACGGAAAATCCGTCTGAAAATCCGTCTATAATTACAGACGGAAAATCCGTCTGAAATTCTGTCTGTAATTACAGACTAAAAATCCGTCGGTAACTAGTAAAAATTTGTCGGTAATTTTTCGACGGAAAAAATATCCGTCGGTAAATAATTTCCAACGGGGCTTTTACAGAGGGACAAAATCCGTCGGTAATTTCGTCGGTAACCAAAAATCCGTCTGTAATAAAGACTAAATCTGTCTGTAAATCTGTCTGTATTAATCCATTTTCTAGTTGTGTTTTAAAAAATTGAATATTTTTTTATAAAAAAAGAACATTTAAAGTACACAATGTGATTACTAAAATATAACTACGTAAGTCTAGGGGTGTTCGCGGTGCGGTTTGGATCAGTTTTGAGTCAAAAACTCATCCGATCCGAACACTAATTTTACTTGCGGTGCGGTTTAGATTGGATTGGATGCTTTTAAAAAAATTCGATCCGATTCAATCCAATTTCAAATTTCAAGCAGTTTGGATTGGATTGGATTTGCGATTTATAAATTAAAAAAATTAAATACATATAACAAGTCTCAACATCAAATTTTAAATAATCAACAATGACATAACAAGTCTCAATAATCACTACAAGACTTTTGTTTATTTGTGGCAGTTTTTTTTCTTATTTGTGGAGGTTTATAACCTCCACCAATTGGTTTGTGGGGGTTTCTAAAACTCCCAAAATTTGAGGTGCCACGAGGACTTTTGTGGGGGTTTTTAAAAACCTCAACAATCTATTCATTCGGGATTTTGTATGTGTTTAGTGGGGGTTTTATATTAAACTTTTGTGGCAATTTTAAATCATTTTTGTGGCAATTTAAAACCCCCACAAATTAATTTTCAATTTAACAAAAATTAACTATTTTGTGAGATTTTCAAACCCCCACAAATCCTGTAATTAATTATTTATTTTTAATTTCAAATCATTCATTAATCTCATCTTATTTATATACTCTCAAATTAAAAATTTATTTTTGAATATCAAAATTTAAAAACTAAATCTTTTATAACACAATTCTTCAATATAAGACATAATTGCATATGGTATTGTTTTACACAACTATTACTGTTTTTCTTAAAAAAGTAAAAATATTCAATATTTTAATATCATCTAATTACAAAAAAATCTCAAGTATTTGTCCTCGGATGTCCGTTGCTATCACCAAATCTTCTAGCATCAAAGGGAGTAGTAGGCTCACTTTCAGCATCATTAGCCTATATGTAAACATAAGATGTTATTAGTAATTTTAGTAAAGTTAAGCATCAAAATAATTCGATATAAAATCCTTACAACTCAATTTTAAAGAGCATCTAAACCTAGTGTAAGAAAACAGAAAACTGCAGCTGTACAATTGAAGAGGCAGAAACAGAAAACAGAGGAGGTGACTCGATTCAGAAACGTTCTACCACGGCAATGGCGGCAGCAACAACAATGGCAGTGGTGACAGAAACGGCGGCAACAACAACGGCGGTGGAAACTCCACTATGGCAGCAATAACCGTATAGAAGAACAGATCTGAAAACACGTTGATAGAAGAGGTGGCTCGAGAAGCTCTCTACCGCAATGGACACGGCATGGTGACGGTGACAGTGCCGGCGGCGGAAAGGCAGCAGAAATGACGGCGAAAATGGCGGTGGAAGGGTTCTCTCCCACCTAACTCACTCTCACGTAGTAGCTAACTCGGTCTCATTTTGAAAAATTGGGAAATTAGGTTTTGTTTCAAAACTTAATTTTAATTAATTATTAGTGGAGGTTTTTTAAATTGCCATAAATAAAATGTATTGTGGAGGTTTTTAGAAACCTTCACTAAAATACTCCCACAAACAAATATTAATCTTATAGTGAATATCTTAAAAAGCCAATGATAACATAACGATAGAAATAAAATTATAGGTTAGTTAAAATAAATAAATAAATAATATTTTGAACATAAAATATTTATTAAATAATAATAATACATAAATAATATAAAAATCTATAAAATATTGAGCATGTTATAAGTATAATTGTAAATATAATAATAAAATAATAATATTATAGCATATTGAGCGGTTTGGATTGGATTGGATTGGTTGTGAAAAGTAGATCCGAAATCCGATCCGATCCAACGGTTTATAAAAAATAGAATCTAATAAAATCCGAATTAGTGCGGTTTTAATTGGTTTTCGATTCGGATTGGATTGGATGAGCGGTTTAATTTGGATCAGTTTGAATTTGAACACCCATACATAAGTCATTATTAATAGGGTTAAATACAATTTTGGTCCTGAAAGTTTAGGCTGAAATTTTTTTTTCGTCTCCAACCTTTTTTTGCATACAAAATCGTCCATAAGGTTTAACTTGATTTTAAAATTGTCCTTCAAACCAAAATACCATTCTCCTTCTTCACAAAAATACTTAGTTTCTATTCTTCTTTTTCTTCTTCTCTATCATAATAGTATATGTTCTTCTTTTTCTTCTTCTTCAACTAAAATTTTCACAGCAGTAGCAGAATTTCAACTAATAAATATCAAAAAATCAAAATAAAATTTTAACTAGAAAATATCAGAAGCAGAAGAATAGAATAGAATCAGAAACAAAAAAAATAAAAGCAGAAGAATAATGGAATCAATTAGATTAAAATCAGAGTCAACAACGACAATATAATTAATAAAATCAATAAATCTAACAATGTAATTAACAAAAGAAGCAGAATAATCAACTTAATTAACAAAATCAACATATCAGAAACAAAATTGGAACCCTAGAGAGAACCAACGGCAAACGACGAGTAGCAACGACGATCTAGCTAGCGATGAGAAGGAGCAGCGGCGAAATCCAGCGGTGAGGATGTGAAGCAACGACGAGCAACAAGGAGCAACGGCGAATGGCGAAGAGCAGCGTCGACTGGCGAGCTAGCAAGGAGAATGAGTAAAACGGTGACGCGGCGACGTCCTCCTCCCCGATCTGCTGGCATTGACGTCCGTCCTCTCTTGCCGGCGTCGTCACCACCCTCCCTTCCCCCTTCTTCTTCTTTCTCCCCACCTTCTCTTCCCCCCTTTTTCTTCCATCTTCTCCTCGCGTGATTTCCTTCTCCCTCTCGTCCGTTCTCTTTTTTTTTTCTTTTAATTTTTATTTTATAATTTTGTTTTGTTAGAAATAATTTAATAATGAAATTTAAAATTTAAATAAAAATGACGATTTTAAAACTAAGTTAAATCTTAGGAACGATTTTGTATACAAAAAAAATTGAGAAAGAAAAAATTTTTTGACCTAATTATATAATATTTTTTATTTATTTAATACATATATCATATATAAGTATAATTCCTTAAAATTTTGGGGTGTCGAGGCCGCTACTCGTCTCCCTCTAAATTCGTTCCTGAACCTAATAAAAAATTTAAAAAAATTATAAAAATCGATAGAATAATTAAACTAAAAAAAATTACATTTAACATAAAAATATACTTTTTATAGTGAAACCCAAAATAATTTTTTCTTTCTTTCAATTTTTTTTGTCTGATTCAGTTGTGTATATTTTGTTTATATAAAAACAAAATATTTACATATTTTTCATGCATAAAATTACAAAATATAACCAAAATTTTTTGTATATATTTTATTATTTTGCTAACGAAATATGAAATGATATATAAAATAATAAATTTTTTAAAATTTTACACAAATTAAAAATTTCAAATAAATTAAAAAAGAACAAAAGTAATTAAACATTTAACATTATTTTTCAAAGATTTTTTAATAAACTTTTAATCCCATAACATTCATGATAATACATTATACATGTATTTAAGAGACCAATTTAAAAAAAAAAAAAGAAAAAAGTAAAACTCACTGTGAATTAAGTTGTGCTGAGGACTAATGCCTTGAAAAAAAAAAAAGCTTGACATAACTCAGAAGTTATTGACTCAACATATACCATGATACAGCAGTCCAATATAAGTTGGGTAGATCGGACATTTTCATCCATTTCCAACTGAAAAAAGGAAGAACTTGTTGCGAATTTTTTGTGGACTTTCTATAATTGCTGTACACAATAATTTTATTCATTAAATCTTAACCACATGTATTGTTTAATATAAATCTCAATAGTTGTAAAAATTGAAATATCCTATTCCAAACAAATGTAGTGGTATATGTGAACATCTTCCCATAGTATAATCCAGTTTGACATTATGTAACATCTCAGAAGGTGATTTCAAATTCAAAACTAGAAACTTATTAGAAACGTCGTAACGAGGAAAACATCTTCGCAAATTTGTTGAGGCAAGCCAGCAATAGCTGGTAAAGCAAGTTCCATTTCTAAAACATGGCGATGCTTTTCTTTCAACCACACCATGTTGTCGGGGTGTGTGTAGATATGGAAGTTTGTGATTAATACCATTATTGTGAAAAAAATTCTCTAGCTGAATTAGAAAGAAATTTCTTAGCATGATCTATCTAAATAGGTTTTAAATTTTATAGCCATTTCCAGTTTCCATTAAATTATTATATTGAGTTAAAATTTGTAAAAAATGAGATTTAGAGTGAAGCAAATATAAGTAGGTATATCTAATATATGCATAAACCAAACTACTGCAATATTTGTAGCTTGAGTGAGAAAACAATTGGGGTTAGACCCCAAATATCTATAAAAATCCTTCAAGAGGTGCAAAGAATGTAGTAGTAGAATCATGAAAAGGAAGTGTATGCATTTTGGCTAAGCAACATAATCACATAAAGTTAAAAATAGAAGATATGTTATTATTAGATTAAGTGCCACAAAGAAGATTACAAGTCCTTAAAATATTTTTAACTATTTGAATAGATGGGTGGCCCAATCTAAAGTGTCAAAGTCTTAGATTAACATATAAACTAGAAAGATAAGCACTACATGATACATGTGAATTAGATAAAGCAGTTGATCTCAAGGTAGTATCAAACACATATAAGCCATGTTTAAGAAATGCCTAAAAAAGTATCTTTCCATACAATTGAGACATTACAAGATAGAATTTAGAGATACCTTAAATTTTTAGCAATATGTGAAACATGCATAAGATTATTCAGAGATGATGTAAGGCACCTGAATCAGGATACTAAAAAGTGTCTGAAATGGATGAAGGTGTAATAAGATATGTTCTTGGTGAAGGTTGGTGAAAAGGTGATATTGGAGGAGGTGGATTAGTATTTTAAGTAGGAAAAACAGATGATGTAGAAGCAGACAAATCGGGACCGTGATAATTTTGATATTATCTAAAAAAGAGTTGGAGAATAGTGTCCAAGATGATGACACATTTGACATTTGTGGTCTAGAATTTGGTGGCCATGCATTGTGACCACCATGATCAAACCTTCTTTTTATTTCGTCCTCTTCAACCACCAAAGCTTTCTCAATTTTGAAAACACGGGTTCGAGAAAAATGATAGGGCATAATTTATCTGTGCTAAACCCAAAGTAGTTTGTCTGAACTTCTCAAGCATGTCTTCATATGAAATTAGGAGAGCTTTTACATCTCGAATGGTGTAAATCTTTGGCTTGTCATGAACTATAGTGATAATAGAAGAAAATTCTTTTGGAAGGCCTTCACATATTGCCTCTGTGATCTTCATAGAACTACATCACGAACGATAGAAGAGAGTCAACTAATCGCTTAACATTGTTGAAGTAATCTGTGGCAGAGAGTCTTTGATTTTTTATATTCTTTAATTGCCCCATGAATGTCTCAGCTTAGTTTTGTTTGAAGAAACGAAATACTATTGAAGGCGATCTCATATCTCATGCAAAAGAACAACAGACCATCCTATTTTTAAAATCCGCATCGATTGATGATAACAACTAAGAACTACTCAGATTGTAGTTCTGTAAGAACCATTCTTGATGTTTAACAAATTAAACTTTTCCAGTAGCTCTGTCAGTCTCACTATCAAACTCAGAAGGTATCTTCTTAGCAAGAAGCTAAGATGATCACGCAGATTCTAACTGAGTCAAACAATTTTAATTTCTGTCATGTGACAAAATTGTCTTCATTCAATTTATCTGGAATTAAGTAGAGAAGAGATTTTTTATTTGAAGTTATGAGGGTCATTCTTTAAAAGGAATAAGAGACTTTGGATACCATGTGATGAACATGCAAAAGCTAGTGTATGTTGTATGAACGTGAAGAGGGAAATTGCATGTAAAGTATTATATTATTGAAATGATACTAGATGTTAATTTTTGCTATACATCACTGAGTATATGATATATATGCAGTAGCATTAGCTCCTTAGATCGACCAAAGCTATACTCACACGTAATTTGTAATAGACAAAACTGATTCTGTTATGGACTTAGACTCTATTTTAGTGGTTATACTTAGAGTTAAAATTGAGTCGAGTCAAGCTATATTCAAATTTGCTCATGAAATTGAGTTCAACTCATTAATAATTAAGCCTATTTATAAAGTTCAAGTTTGATTCACAAAAAATTCATGAGTTGGGTCAAGTACACTAGTTGATTCAATAATATGAATATAATCTATAATTTTATATAAATAAATTATAACTTATATACAAAAAATACTATCAATTATATATGTTGTCTATCTATCGATTATAATTTATATCTTCTATAATAATTATATGTAAAAATTATGTATAAAATTATATATTATTATCTTTAATTGAGTCAATTTATGAGCAAAAATGAGCTAATGAATTTATCCACATTCGAACTCGACTAATTTAATATACAAGTTCAAATTTAGGCTCAAATTTAACTCAAACTCCTCATCTTTGCTAGTCAATTTATTAAGTTATTAATGAATCGAGATTGAGTTGGTTAATAAATCGACTTAACCCACTTTCATGCCTAGCTAAACTACTACTATCTATAAACTTGAATACTAAAAGTATATTGGATACGTCAAAATAAAAAACAAAAGGAGTGAAGTCAATTACAATAATTACCACAAGTTTATATATAGTCAGTTGTTTGTTGATAAAAATGGTTAAATTGAAAATAAATATTCTCTTCCACATGTACCTAAAATTGGTCATGCGCGGTGTGCCAATGGGTAATAACTTTGTTTGGTATTTGAAATGTGATGGTTGAAAAAATCATGAAAACCTGTCGAATAATATTTTTCATAAAAGTGTCAGATATATACTGTCATAGAAATTACAACTTATGTATTATGAGGTATTAATTTAGGCAGAAACTCACCTGCAGTCGACTGCAGGTGAAGTTGCTTCTGGATGGCTGACACGTGTTACTATATGGTTTAAAAAAAATCGATTTATTTTATATAAATAGTTTATTTAAAAAAACCGGTTTGAATTGAACCAAACAGTTACTTTTATTCTCTTCTTCGTTTCACACGTAAAATTCGTTCTCTTTCAATCCCTTTTTCAGAACTAATATGAAACTTTCAATTAGGTATGTTCCTTTTATTTATATTTCTTAATCAAATTTATTATTTCAAATGTATTTCTTAATTTATGTTTTTATTCATTCCTCTGTGAATGATGAAAATTATTTAATAAATACGTACATATTTATGTCATCACACCATTTTGATGTTCAGATCATAAATACCAAGATAATTCATGGCAATTTCATATGATGGAAGACAAAAATGTAATTATGGTATAACGTAGACTAGTTTGATAGCATGAACATTGTTGAAATTTTAGCATGATCTCTTTCATATTTGTTATATGTCTCTTTAGTTGGTGATGTTATAGTTTATTGTGATGATATGATGGTAGTTTAATTGTATGAGTTAGGTCCTTTTTATTTGGTTGAATTTTTTCTATGGCTATCCTATTCTTGATGGCAATGTCAAAATAAATATTTTCATTAGTTGTTCTTTTTTTTTCTCTATTTTTGAATCAATTTTATTTTGAAAAAATTTATTAAAAATTTTTGTTGTAAAAAAAATTAATAATATTATGTTCAATTATTTAAGGAGACCAAATTAATATTTTGATTAGATACTTTTGTTTTATTGAAAATAAATTCTAATTTCATTAAAAAATAAATTCTAGTTGATAAGTAAAAACACAAAACATGCATGATAGTGAAATCATAATTTCTAGACAAGTAAATTATAGTTTTATTATCTTAAAAAAATAATTTATTTATAGAATAATATTGAAAAATCAACAATAATTTGCATGAAAATAGTTTATTAGTAAAATAAAAGTTAATTGATTGATTACCATAAAATTTAATTTAACGATAAATTTGCAATTGAACATATTTTTAAAACTTAATTTAAAATCTATTTACAGCTTAATTTAAAAGCAATTGAAAATGTAAGTTATGAGAAACAAAACAAAGCTCATCAAGAGAATAAAAACAGAGATACAACACAAAACAAAACTCATCAAGAAAATAAAAACAGAGACACAAAAAAAAGGACAGATAATATCATTTATGCCATTCCTATAAAAAAAACCGTGAATTTTGTTTCTTTTTCAGAATACTAAATTTTACTTTTTCAAACAATTTGTGAACAATTTGTATATATATATTTGACAAAAATTAAATAAAAAAAGTTCAGATAAATTTAAAGAAAAATTGGTCAATATGAATGAAGAAAAAGAACATATCAAATTCATCTGTTAGGAATTTAGGAATGTAAGGAATTTAGAAATAACACGTAGAAAGAATTTAAATTATTTTAAAAGTAATTATTTAGTCTATTCAAACCGGTTTTTTTAAATAAACCATTTATATAAAATAAATTAGTTTTTTTTAAACCATACAGTAACACGTGTCAACGATCCAGAAGCAATTTCACCTGCAGTCGACTGCAGGTGAGTTTCCACCATTAATTTATATATTCTCAGAAGTTATAATTGATCAGAAGTTAGATCATATTCTCATGCAAATCTTACAACTGGTGAGGGGTGTTTGTAGTTATATTTAATTTAGTTCTTAGAAAAAAATAACTTTTACTAGAATTTTATTGTAATTTTTTAATTGCTATAATTCTCTATAAATATGAGTTTAAGGATAAGAAGAAAATAAAATCATCATTTAGCAAGTACTTTCAATAACTTATTTTTATATCAACGCCAATATATTTGCAGAAAAAAATCAAATATTTTTTCCACTTTTTTTTTTTAGTTTTCATTTATGCTTTTTACTTTTCTCTTCATTTTTTTCCTTTTTTTATTTTTTCTTTCAGTTTTTATATTTCATTTTTTTTGTAACATTTAACTATAGAATTCTGAAAAGTTAATATATTTATCTATATTTCAGCATTTTTTCCTTTTTTTTCTCTTTCTTTTCTTTAATTTTTTATTGATATTTTCTTTGACCTGAACCCACAACGTTGTCGATCATTTTACATTGACGACTTGCAAACGAATCCGTAAAACAAAAATATAAAATAGTGCCACCGAAATTGAACATCGTGCGTAGGGTGATAATTAAGTGTAGCTTTTTCGATAAAAGACCAGTAACACATAAATTGACCAAAGAGGAAAGAGAATAAGCCACATGTATAGAGCTGAACGAAACTATGTCTGTATATCACACCTTAATTATAGAAAATTTAATGGTTTCGGTGGCTAATAGAAGGGGGATTGAATCTTAGCCTTCTTTTTGTTTGCTAATATTTGCTGGACTTAAAGAAAACTTTTTTGTTTTTTAGCTCATCCCTAGCTACGAGACATTTTCATTTTGTCTCGTCACTTGACACGAGACATTTTTAATTTTTTATCTGAACAGTAAAAACAGAATTGAAGTAGGAAGAAAGAGAGAAGATTACACCCAGATATATCCTGGTTCAGCTGCTAAGTGCAATGCAGCCTACATCCAATCTCCATCACAACAAAGATGGAATTTCACTATAATCATCCAGATTACAAATTGTAAAGTGCTAACCCAACTTATAAGGGGATTCCCACAGAATCATGAAACACAACACAGATGTACAAAGGAACTCTAAGACATCTATGGCTTTTTCTTTTAATTTTGCACTCTCTACCTTTTTTCGCTCTATGCCTTTTTCATACAAACCTCACTGTTTGTCTTTTCCATGAGACTCAAGACATGACAAAATTAAACAGAAAAATATTAAACAGAATATATTGAAGGAGAAGAGAAAACTGTTAGCTCAGGTAGCTCTGAGAACACTGTGCCTTGCACTCTCAAATTTTCTCCTTGCTCCAAACAGTGGTTGTTCTCTCTTTTTAAAGAAGAGGGAAGCCTCCACACTTGAAGCCAACACCCAAACCAACTTCTTCCTCCTTCAAGAAACAGAATCGATTCGGCCACATAGAGAGAGAAGAGATAACCATGCAAAACCAAACATGCAATTACCTCTAGTCCTTTCTTGATCATCACTCTTCATCAATCCGAGCTCTCCATCCTTGGCTTGCTCTCCAAGATGGATTTTTGGCCCTTGATGCTTCATGATGATGATGACTTCATCTGCTTCAATCTCTGCCTCAACCATCACTTCGCCACTCTAGCTACTTCCTGTGGTGGTTGAGCAGAATCAAAGACAAGTCATGCCTCAAGAATCTCACCTTGCTGGCCGAATCTTTATCTTCCTTTTCTGAGCATGAAGAGCTCGAGATTACCTCACCAAATCTAACCATATTTGGTGAAAATCTCAACCACTACATACTTTTCTTTTTCGTGCCATCATTGTGATGATCCTGTAGAGTGTTCTTCCTCTACTTCGGTAGCTCCATTTTGCTTTCATGGACACCATTGTTTCCTGTGTAATGACCGAAGAGAAGAAGAAAAAGAGATGAGAGAGAATAAACTTAGAAGGAAAGTAATTAAATGATTTAATCAATTCAAGTGAAAATGTGCTTTTACTTCCCTAGTGGTTTAGCGTGCAGCATTGATGCTTTCAATCAAATCAATGACACAATCTCTCTCATAGTTCCTATGTATTAACTTCTCTTAATAAATTTTGAAATCCATCATGATGAGCAAAGGAGTTCCGTTGGAAGCATTTTTGCTTTCTTTTTTTTTTATCTTGGTTTCGGACCAAGTTTAGAAACATTCACCAACAAATAATATTGGGGTTGATAGCTACAAAATTTGATCTAGCCCACTTAGTAACATTTGCTTTCTTGATATATATTTTTCGGATCATGCATTGAGTTCATAAGGAAGCATTCATTTGCGCTTGGATATTTAAATTTGATCCAAACCAATTCAGCCACAATGATTAAAACCATTTGTATGAATGCTGAATAATTTTTAATCAAACTGGGCTTGCTGTAGATTTCTTTTATTTTCGGCCCAATACAAAATCTGCACAACAAAATTATTAATTAAGCAAGTATGAATTAAAATTAAATTAATAATTTTGTAATTAATTATTTTAATAATGTTTGTTCATCATCAAAATTAAATTAGAGTTTCCAAACTCATCAAAATTATTAAATAATGAAGCTATAAGGTTTGATATTCATACCGCTAGGACAGTTTTATTCTTGATGTAATTGATTTTAAAATGACAATAATGTGAATGTCCATATGTCAATGATTTTATCGTTTCCTTTTGACCATTTCACATTCGTAGGAAAATGTTGTACTACTACCATGTATTGTTTTGGCTTCACTCATTTGGAAGAGAGTTGAAGTGTTCTCACTCAACTTACGACTAAGACCTCATATATATCATCATCAAGACTTTGAACTTTTAGATTGGCGAATAAATTTTATAAAATATATTATATTCCACTTTGTTGTTGGGAAGACTTACAACTACTTAAAATTCGTGTGTTTTGGTAATGAATAGAATTTTGTATTGAACAGTTAGAATGTCTAGAAAATTCTAATGTATTACTTTAAAATTTTAATTTTCTTTACTTATTTTAACGAGTATTTTTAAGACACTTAGCAAAAGCGGCATTTGTTAAAAAGGAAAAAAAAAATTAAAACCATTAAAAAAATTATATAGAAGTATTTGTTTCATGAATACTAAAAAATTAGAGTAAAGATTATATCCAATATACTAAATATTTTTATGAATTGGTGAGAGACAAAACTGTTAAAATTCTTCTTTATCTTTTAGATTAATATTATTAGTAAAATTATATTTGTAAGAATTTTAACTCTATAAAGTAAAAATTTCAAATGATATAAACAAGGGTTAATTAAGTCGACACATTTAAATGATTGAGGTTCAATAATGAAAAAAAATATATGAGAAATTGTATAAGCTAGAAATTGTTCTTCCTTCCAATTTTAGAAAACGAAACATTTTAATATTAGGATTTAGTTAAGGACAAAAGATTTTAAATATAAAAGGTTCATATTCAAATAGATTAAAAATTTTATATTTTCAAAATATTTATTTATAAAAAAATATATAGAAATTAAAAAAATTCTCAACATTGGCAACATTGACAAGCTAA
>NC_029778.3:68214928-68223711 GCF_000817695.3 Arachis duranensis
TAAAGGTATAATTAAAATCAAAATTTAAAAATTTTTAATATTAAAAATATTACTATTTATCTTAACTAATTTAAATTTGTTAAATGGTCATCTTACTCGTTCGCTTAAGCAAACATTAGAAGTTTGAATCTTGTCTTGTGTGTATAGTAATTCAATGACTAGCAGTTAATCATTAATAAATGGAGTATCAATATATGGTTAGACTTTACAAGAGTATTGAAACCGCGAGTACCCAACCCGTCTTTGCCCGGTCAGGACGGGTAATAACCCGACTTGAGGTGGCGGTGGCATTCGTTAGGGGCGAGTGTTTGAGCGAGGCATGACGAGGTCAGGTTTAGGGTGTATTTGTCCCAAAGTATATACATAAAAACACTTTTTAGAGATTAGGATTTGTCTCATGTCGCATATTTAGTGATTCACAGTCTCAATCCATCCTCCATAGCTATGCCAAAGAGACCCAGTCATCTTCATCTAGAGTTTTCTTCTTCTCTGCTTCTCCGTAGAAAGCCTCACAGCTCCTGTTGTCTCGCCACTGAGCCCAGTCGTCGCTACTGAGCCCGTCACCGTTTACCTTCACAGCTCTTGTTGTCACCACTGTTGAGCCCATCATGTCGTTGCTGAGCTTATCGCTACCTTCTTGCTGAGCCCCTTTCCTCTAGGTAAATTCCTTAAACCCATTGCTACTTTCCTCCTGTTGAGCCCATTTTTTCCATAATTCCTCCCCCACTCTCTCTCTCTCCCCCTCCTTCCCTCTCCCTGCCCCCTCTCTCTCTTTTTATCACATTGTGAGTCTGTTAAGTTCTTCTCTTCATCCATAGACTCATCACTTGATCGTCACTACAGTTTTATGTGAGTCTGTCACCAGAGCCCCTTTCTCCTTAGCACGTCGCTATCTTCCTCCTCGATCTCTCTATCTGGAAATATGGTCCCCTCTCTCTCTCTCATTATGAATGACTTAATCTTTATTTCATTGAATCTTACTTAGGAAAGTTGTGAATTTGTGTTGTATTTTTGTTGGTGAAATTGTTAATTTGTATTGCGATTTTGTTTACATACATGTAGTGAGTCTAATTTGCATTTCACTAATTTTTGTCCATATTATGTACTAATATTTTTCATGATTGATTTTAAGATTATTTTATATAAAAATAAATATGTTTCATGATTGATTTTTCATTGAAGTGTGCATGTTCTCATTACATAAAGTTTGTTTTGCATTTTTCATTTTAAATTGTTATCGACTTTGAGTTCTAATTACTGATATTGGCATATTGGAATAGTTTATATATGTTGATTGAGAATTAGGGTTTTTGTGATTTTGCTTGATTTATATATTGCAATGGGTCTAATTGCTGATGTTGCAATAGTTTGCTCAATTTTTTAATAGGTGCTTTATATATGGTTTTCTTAGTTTTTCAATATAGGTGTTTTAAGATTATTTCAGGGCTAGTAATGTTCGAGAAGACTGTGATGTCAAGGCATCTAGGCCAGTTTCACTGACCTTTTCTTTACTGTTTTAGGGTAGTTTCATGCATTTTCTTAGGAAATAAGTATGTTTTGGGTAAAAGAACACTTACATCTTGATTTAGACAAATATTGTGAATTTTACATTATTTCATGAGAATTATGCAAGGAATGAATGTTAAATTGGATAATGCATGATTTCATGACTTGGATTAGAGCTTTGATGCACTTTATTTGTGTAATTTCAGGACAAAGGAAGCAAGGAAGAGCCACGTTAGCATCCACGTTAACCTAGTTAACATAGGTACTAACGTGGAATAGGGATAAGCTTGCAGCGTTAATGGAAATTGTGATCACCACTAACGCTCCAAGATGTGGCAATGAACCACGTTAAGAGCCACGTTAACTAAGTTAACGTGGACTCTAACGTGGAAGAGAAGAACAATGTCAACGTTAGTGACACTCACCTTTGTCGCTAACGTTGGATCAAGCTTGCATTGCCCATGTTAGTGGTCACGTTAAGACCACTAACGTGAAAGTTAGTGTGGAGTTGAAATTGATGAGCCAACATTAGTGACATTCACCTTTGTCACAAACGTTGGGATGGCATTCATAACCACGTTAAGAGCCACGTTAACTTAGTTAACGCGAGCTCTAACGTGAGGACTAGGGGCACAAGGCAACGTTATTGGGAAAGGTGAGTCCCAATAACGCTTGCAAAGATGAGACATAACTACGTTAAGAGCCACGTTAACTTAGTTAACGTGAGCTCTAACGTGGGGGCTAGGGGCACAAGGCAACGTTATTGGGAAAGGTGAGTCCCAATAACGCTTGCGAAGGTTTGTAAGGCAACGTTAGTGGTCACGTTAGTACCACTAACGCTGGAGTTAACGTGGGCCATGTGGTGGGAACGTTAGTGAGAAAAGTGATTGTCACTAACGTTCTTGAACCCACAATGTCACTCAGCGTTAACGCCACTAACGCCCCAACCCAAAGTCCATGCTTACATCACTTTCTCTCTGCAAATAAAGCTGAGCCCACTAAAGATTCCCAACTGCTTCAACTTAATATCAAAGGCCCATATCCAAGACTTGTAGAATTGACTAGAAGACCAAGAAGAGTAGTATATATAGGAGTAGTTTTGAACTAGAAGAGAGATTGGCATATTGGAGAAAACTACACTCTGTATATTTTACTTTTCTGCAACTTCTAGTGTTAGAATGCATCTTTCTTCTTCTTCATTTCCATTTTCCAGAGCTATGAACAACTAACCCCTTTCATTGGGTTAGGGAGCTCTGTTGTAATTTGATGGATCAATCATAGTTTTCATTATTCTTCTTCTTTCTTTTCTCTTGATTTTACTAGAAAGTTTTCGATCTTCATCTAATTGGATTGTTATCTTGGGAAAGAAACGCTCCATAATTGGATCTCCTCTGAGCCTTGGAAAAGGGATGAGGAGATCATGCTAGAAAGGCTTTCTCATGTTGGACCAAATTGGGGTTTGGATGGGTATAGTGACATATAACCCTACCAACACTTTGATTTAGAAATACATGTGGTATAATCAGTGACCATACCTCATCTCTTCTCATGAGCAATTAAATCAAGGAATTGGGTAATTGTTTAAGTTTAGAGAGATTGGATTGCCAAGGAATTGGGATTCAATCACTTAAGATTGCCAAGGAGATCAATGAATGCATTGATTGAGGAAGAGATGAGAATGAACTTGATCCGGAGAATGCAATACCTCCTGAACCCAATGATTTCCCTATTTCTGATCTTACACATTCTCTTTACTTTCTGTCATTTACTTTCATGCTAATCACCCTAATTCCCCATTTAAGATTCTGCACTTTATTTTCTGTCATTTACTATCCCGCCATTTAATTTTCTGCAATTCTATATCCACTTTCTGCTTAGCTCAACTAGAGCATTCTTCCAATTAAAATTGCTTGACCAATCAATCCCTGTGGGATTCGACCTCACTCTATTGTGAGTTTTTACTTGACGACAATTCGGTATACTTACCGACGGAAATTTATTGAGAGACAAATTCCCATGCATCAAGTTTATGGCACCGTTGCCGGGGATTGATTTTGAATCAACAATGATTAAGTTGGAAGATCACTAGATTGAGCATTTTTTTCTTTTGTTCATTTTGTTTAGCTGTTTACTTTCAGTTACAGTTACTTCTTCCCTTTCCTTATCTCCCCTTTTATTTTCCTGCATTATTTACAATTCTGTTCACTAACCCACTAACTGTTTGACAATTTGCACCACTCACACTAACAACCACTTTAACCATTATAAATTCTGTAATTTCTTTCTTGTTGTGAGCTATGCTAGTTGTATGGCAGGTAGAAGAAGCAGAGCTTCAACACCCTTTGATTCTGAACCTGAGAGGACCCTCCTTAGAAAAAGGAGGGAAGCAAGAGGCAAAAGAGTTGTCGGAGTAGAGGAAGAGGAGAAATTCTTTGAAACAATCATGGAGGATAACCATGAAGGAGCAGCTCATAATCATGCCAGAGATGGCCATGTGAATCATGCTGAGCCAGGAAGAAGGGTTATAGGATCTTACATCAACCCAGACCCAGGCAACTGTGGAAGCAGCATCCAAAAGCCAACCATACATGCTAACAACTTTGAGCTAAAACCCCAGCTCATCACCCTTGTTCAGAACAAATGTTCATTCGGAAGAAGTGTCCAAGAAGACCCAAATCAACATTTAACCACCTTCCTAAGAATATGTGACATTGTGAAGTCTAATGGCGTCCACCCAGATGTTTACAGATTGCTCTTGTTCCCTTTTTCACTCAGGGACAAGGCGTCTAAATGGTTGGAGTCTTTCCCAAAGGAGAGTTTAACAGCATGGGAAGATGTAGTGAACAAATTCTTGGCAAGGTTCTATCCTCCTCAAAGGATCAACAGGCTAAAAGCTGAGGTACAAACTTTCAGGCAACAAGATGGTGAGACTCTCTACAAAGCGTGGGAGAGGTTTAAGGACTTGACAAGAAGGTGCCCACCGGACATGTTCAATGAATGGGTACAGCTGCATATTTTCTATGAGGGACTCTCGTATGAATCAAAGAAGGCAGTGGACCACTCATCCGGAGGATCTTTGAACAAGAAGAAGACCATTTAAGAAGCCATAGATGTCATTGAGACTGTAGCTGAAAATGACTACTTCTATGCTTCTGAGAGGAGCAACACTCGAGGTGTAATGGAACTGAACCATGTTGATGTACTACTAGCTCAGAACAAGATGATTGCCAAGCAACTAGCTGACCTTACAAAGCAAATGGAGAAGAACCAAGTTGTAGCAGCCACCACACAATCATCAACCCAAGAAGGAGTAAACACAGAGGAAGGAGGTGAATGGGAGCAAGCCAACTATGTTGGTAATTCACCAAGGCAAAATCATGATCCATACTCCAAAACTTACAATCCAGGATGGAAGAACCACCCCAACTTTGGGTGGAAAAACCAACAAGACCAAGGCCAAGACTAGAGACGTCAAAATCACAATCCTAACAACCATGCTGTCTACCAACATTCATCACAAAGATCATATCAACAACCACCTAACCACACCCCTCAACACCCATATCAAAACCAGCATGATCACCCTCACTCTTATAACCCAAACCCACCATCATACTCTGAGGATAGACTCTCTATAATTGAAACCTTACTTGAAGGTTTATGCAAGGAAGTCCAGGACAACAAAGCATTCAAGGATGAGGTGTGAACTAACATCAAGAACCAAGGAGATACCATCAAAAGACTAGAGTTCCAAGTAGGATATTTATCCCAGCAAATTCCTAAGTCCACTGACAGCTTCCCAAGTGACACAGAGAAGAACCCCAGAGGAGAAGCTAAGAAAGTAAGATGGGAAGAATGCAAAGTGATCACCACTAGTGATGAAGTGAGTGTGGAGGAAGTAATCACACAAGCAAAACATCTTCAAGACAGTCCAGAAGATGAACATGAGGAGAGAATTCAGGAACCCAACCCTCTACAGAAAGAGAAGCTAAAAGAAGAGGGTCTGAACCTATATGCACTTTTTCCTCAAAGACTCAAAGGTGGTGAAGCAAGAAGAATATATTCAAGGTTCCTTGATATGTTTGCATCCCTTCATGTGAACAGACCATTCATTAAAGCTCTCCAACAGATGCCTACATACATTAAGTACATAAAAGAGCTACTGACCAGGAAGAGTTCATTGAAAGGTGGGCAAACAATACTGATGAACAAGGAGTGCAGTGCTCTCATTCAACCACAGCTACCTATAAAAAGAAAAGACCCAGGGAGCTTCCACATCCCTTGTGCTATAGGCGAAACAAAGATTGATAAAGGGCTTTGTGACTTGGGAGCAAGCATCAACTTAATGCCCCTCTCCCTCATGAAGAAGCTCCAAATCAATGAACTAACTCCTACTGATGTAATTATCAGATTGGCTGACAAAACTAAAAAATAGGCAATAAGAGTAGTTGAAAATGTGCTAGTGAAGGTTGGGAGCTACTATCTTCCCACAGATTTTGTTATCCTGGAGATGGAAGAAAGTCATCTCCATCCAATCATCTTAGGGAAACCATTCTTAGCCACTTCTAGGGCACTTATAGATGTGGAACGGGGAGAGCTAATCTTAAGGATACATGATGAACAACTCACCTTCAATATCTTCAAATCATGGCAAGAAGCAAGTCAAGAAAACAAAGAATCAAGAGAAGAGCATAATGAAGCACTGATGCAAGAAACAAGCAGTGAAGCACAAACAACACAATTGGAAACCCCATTGGTTGGAAAGCCATATATTCAGGAAGAATCACATTCAAAGGTAACTCAAAGAGATCTGAGCCCACCAGAGTCATGCAAAGCTAGCAACAAGGATCCCTTAGAGAAAGAATCTATAGAAAGCAAGACAGCATCAAGAGAAACAAGGAGGAAAGTACCCAGAAGATGGAAAAACAAGAAGATCCCTACAGAGGATTTTTCCCCATGAGATGAAGTGATCTCTGCTCACTATCCAACCATCCCACCTCATCTTCCTACCATCCCATCTCAGCTACCTCAAGTATACATCATCAACAAAGTCTTATCCTTGGAACATGTGGAGCTTCTCAACAAAGCCACTGGAGACAAACACACTGCAAGAGGGGAGGACTTGAAGCACCACCAACCATCCTGACAAGGGTCAACCGTCAAGCTAATAACATTAAAGAAGCGCTTCATGGGAGGCAACCCATGATTCTTATCCCTTCTTTTAAATTCTTTAGTGTTAGTTAATAAAGTAAGATCATGAATTTCAAAATAACTTTGACAAACATTTAACAGAACCCTTATATACAACAGATAGTGAACAACAAGTTTGGTGTTCAAGGCACATTAAGATGGCATGAACATAACTTATGTCAATTTGGGCTAAGAGTCTTGATTAAACCCTTAAACACCACATGATCACAAACTAAGTTTGGTGTCACCAATGTGCATATGTGAGCATCAAAGAAGTCAATTGTTTTGTCTTCATGAAGATCATATATATATATATATATATTGAAAAAAGGGGAATTGGAAGTGGATTGATAGGACAATTAAGGAAGGGAGATCTCGGCCACTATACCAAGGAAATCTCACATTTGTCTTCAAGGGGAATATCCTTGGAAGTGTTGCCATGCAACATTGGGAGTTGGATTGCTTTGGAGACCGAACCAAGACCCTCATAAAAGAGGTGATCCTTGTGCTCATTTAATACCAAACCCCAACCGTCCACTATCAAGCAACACCATCAATCCACACCCTTCAATCATTTGCCATCTTCCTATATAAACCCCTTCACACAACCTCTCCGTACACACTTCATACTATCATTCCTCTCCCTCCCTTCTCTCGGACACACTTCATTCTCTACTTTACCGAAAGTTTCATACACACTCTCCTAACCACATCTTGTGAACCGCAACCACACATCAACCATCTTGCATGGCATCATCAAGTTCCAAGAGGCGAAGAGAAAAGGAGCCCATGGGGCAGCCTCCCTCCGATGCCGGGAGATTCAAAACAGCCTTCCATGAGCTTGAATTTGAACAAATAAAGAACAAAAAGATGCTGCCTGAGTTGACATTCCAATTCAACGAAGATGAATGCCCACAGATTCGAGAAAAGATTGAGCAAAGGGGATGGCAAAAGCTCACTAACCCGGAAGCAAGGATAAATGCAACCCTCATCAAGGAATTCTATGCAAATGTGGTTAGAGAAGACAAGACCATAGCCCCCACCTTCAAGAGCTACGTAAGAGGAACAGAGGTAGATTTCAGCCCCAATGCTGTAACAAGAACTCTTCATCTGAAATCACCCCATTTTGATAAGCTCAGTTATTAGGAAAGAATAAGTAATGGCCCTGACAATGATGAACTGGAAGAAATTGTGAACGACATGTGTGTTATAGGATCGGATTGGGACAGGTACTCAGATAGGAGATCACGGTTCATTAGGAGAGGTGACCTCATCCCGGAAGCCAAGAGATGGTTTGAGCTTGTGAGACGATCTATCCTCCCAGCTGCAAACAATTCCGAGGTCAACATCGCTAGAGCTACTATGGTACATTGCTTAATAAAGGGTGGAGGCACTAATGTACACGAAATCATAGCTGAGGAAATTCAAAAGTCAGCAGAGAAGAGTGATTCGGGTGCTAGACTTTGGTACCCCAGCACCATCTTTAGATTATGCATGAAAGCCAAGTTAGTCTTTGAAGACAGTAATCCAATTTGGGTAAGTCTCAGGAGGTCACTTACACTTCAACGCATAACTCATGTGACACCAGCTCAACAGCAGAGAATACCCCATCTAAGGAAGAGGACATCAGGAGAAGAACCAGAAGAAGAACCTTTCCAAGAAGAACCCCAACCAACAGAATATCATCAAGAAGGGTACTATGACCCAACCAACATAAATTTGGGTCACATTCGAGGAGCCATTGAGGATATGGCAAGGAGCTATATGGAGGGACAAGAACAACAATTACTAGGGGTGTGCATGGTTCAGTTTTTCCCTAAACTGAACTAAAGCTGCACTAAACTATTTTAAATAGTTTAGAAACTGAACCAAACTGCTTTGCCATATAAGAAACTGGTTTTAAACCAGTTTATAATACAGTGCACCAGTTTAAACCAGTTCATAAAAAAACTGGTTTTAATTAAAAAAACCAGTTTAAACTGGTTTATAGGCTAAAACTAGTTTTCACACCCTCTCTCTCCCTCAAAAAAAACTAGTTTAAACTGGTTTATAGACTAAAACTAATTTTCACACCCTCTCTCTCCTTC
>NC_029778.3:68224022-68227450 GCF_000817695.3 Arachis duranensis
CTATCTCTCTCCCCCTTCCTCTCTCTCCCCCTTTCCTTTTTCTCTCTCCCCCTTCCACTCTCTCTCTCTCTCTCTCTCCATTCTACTTTCTCTCTCCTCCTTCTCTCTTTCTCTTTCTCTCCCCTCTCTCTCTAAATCAAAAGTTGAAAGAATCATAAGATATTTACGTACTAGTAAACTAAAGTATAGTCTTACTTTTTGTTCAATGGCAACATTCAAAATATGATATAATATGACACTAACCTAAATGAAGTTAAAATAAACTCATTCAAATCTAACACAAATACACAATTTTGGCCCATTACAATATTCTAATCATCTTCAAGAGAAACAAGCGTGCCGACATTTCTTGAAGAATTTCTCCCTACATAGAAAAAAATATCTCATTAATTATAGAAAACTAACAATTAGTAACAAACAAGCAATAAGAAAAAAAGTATATTACCTTGTTCAGCTTTTTCAATCTCTTCAAAATTTTCAATTAGTCCAAAAGGGTCATCTATTACCCAATCTTGAGTACATACAAGAGCTTCCACCATATATGGTGTCAAGGAGCTCCGATAAGGGTCAATAATCCTTCCTCCTGTACTAAACGCACTCTCAGAAGCAACTGTAGAAACCGGTATGGCTAAAACTTCTTGAGCCATACGTGCAAGAATAGGAAATCGGGTTGAATTTCCCTTCCACCAACCCAAAATATCCAACTCTGCCAACTTGTTTCTAGGCTCACAATCTTCTTTCAGATATCTGTCAAGTTCAGATTTAGCATCTGAATCACGTCCAGTTGATTGCAAATAAATATTCAGGATATCATCTTCATCCTCTTCATTGATCATTGCATCTTGCTTTGAGATTCATCTTCTTTGCCTTGGTAGTGATTATAAAGGGAATTCAAGCAAGTAAACAATTTTGACTTGAGTTCTCCTCCCTTTTCAACACCAAATGACTCATCCAAAATCCAATTTACAAAATCCAACTTGTGACATGGATCAAGCACAATTGCAATTAACAACAACATGTTAATGACATTTGGAGTTCCCCAATACTTATCATATTTCCTTTGCATCTTGGACGCCATTAATCTTATGCTCAAATCAGTATTTTCACAATGCAACTTGATTTTTCTTCCGATGCTAAAGACTTCTTTCATATATTTATTACTAGTGACATACAAACTCCCAGAAATGCGCAATGTAGCATCATAGAATATTTTCAAGAATGGTAAAACTGACTCTGCATAAGTCCAATCATCATCTGTAGGCACACCATAAGATTTGCTCATCTCATTAATATATTTATCATCTTGCAACTCAAGCAAATCAAACGCTGCTCAAAGCTTCAATGCTGTCTCCAACATTAAATATGTCGAATTCCACCGAGTTTCGACATCCAAAGAAACAAGCCCTTTATAATTGATGCTCTCCCGCTCAATGCACGCTTTGAAGCTTTCACATCTCATAGGAGATGACTTGACATATTTGACTGCATTACAAATTCTTGTAATTGAATCATCAATCTCTTTCAAGCCATCTTTTACTATCAAATTTAGGATATGAGCACAACAACGCATATGAAGATAGTCCCCCTTTAAAACAAGACTATTCCATGCATTTAATCTCTTTTTCAAGTATAAAATTGCACCATCATTAGAAGTTGCGTTATCAACCGTTACAGTAAAAACTTGATGCAATTTCCAAGCATCCAAACAACCTTCAATAGCTCTACCAAGTACCTCTCCTGAATGACCCTCAACCCGACAAAAATTCAATATCTTCTTTTGCAACTTCCAATCATTATCAATAAAGTGTGCCGTTAGAGACATATAAGTCAAATTTTGACTCGATGTCGTCCAAGTGTCAGTTGTAAGGCACACTTTTTGACAATGATGAGAGAGATAACTTTGTAACTTCATTTTCTCTGTTTCATAAAAAGAAAGTATATCACGGGCCAATGTAGTACGCGAAGGGATTTTAAACTTAGGTTGCATGCTATGCAAGAGCCTTCGAAACACATTTCTTTCTACAAATCGGAAAGGTAGCTCTTCAGTCACAAACATCTCAGTAAGGATACTTCGAGTTACTGCTTGGTCAAACTTTGTAACACTCGGTGAGGATATAAGACCACTTGTTCCCCCTTCTATCCTTTGTCTCTTGCTCTGTTCGTTGTTCGATTCAAAACATCGCTTCCAATGTTGCCGCATAGCACTTGCTCCCCCCGCATATTTTATTTGACCGTTGCAGTTTTTACATCTTGCATACTTCTCTATCCCTTCGATTGGAATGAAATGTTCCCATATCTCTGATCGATTCTTACGCCCAAAAGATCCACTAGGTTGAGGAGGTAATGAGAGATGAGCAGGAGGAACAGCAGGATTTGAATACTCCTCTCTCTCAGACATTTTTAATATGAGCAACAAACCTAATTATAAATTAAATAACTAATTAGACCAAGTTTAAAAAGCAGGGAGCAACAACACTTTAAAAAGGAAAATAAATAAATAAAATGACACAAACTATGAAGTAATAAATACATCATTACATGCTAACACTAACAGGGTTACTTAGACCAAGTTTGGAACTTACTTTTTCTTCAGCAATGCTCTCTTTAGAAATCTGAGAAACGCCTCCAAAAAATGAAAGCCGCAGGAACCAGTTTGCAAGTCAACAATGCAAGGGTATTCTAGAGCTCTCTGAGCTTTCACCTCATCTAGTCTACAACAACATCAACAATAAGCAAACGTAAGAGTACTGGAAAGCAAACAGAAGAAATAGCGCAGTTAAGACTAACAGTGAACTAGAATGAAACTATATAGACCAGAATTATAAAACAAAGTTTATAAGATCTGACAAAAAGCTTTTCTACAAATTGCATACCAACACATTAATTGGGCAAAAAGAGAACTATTATGTCTATGTGTATAGCACAAAGCAGAATGCCACAAACACACTCAGGAGTTAGCAATAGGGACAAACAATCCTAAGAACTTCACTACTTATATATACTCATTCACACACAAATGTTTTGGCTTTAAAATTGTAAAGTGGTGGTGATGATGAAGCTTTAGCTACAAATGCATCAGAGCCTGCCAAGTGGACAAACCCAAAAGCAACTTGATGAGCATTTATTTATCATCATATCATATCATATCATGTAAAAATAAGGGCCATTAAATGGTTCTGCATTTAATTCAAACTTTTTTATAAAGACACATTGACATATACTATTATTTTTGTATTCAACTTTCAATAAATGTTCACTAAGGCGATTATTAACCACGTGAGCCCAAATTATTTTAATCCATATAAAAATATTTAAAGTCTTAAACAAATCTTTGAAAAACTAGTAAGTGAGCTGTATAAATAGACTATAATGACATTCCCTATTTCTCACAATCTTGCCTTATAATATCTTATATCCATTTTTTCATT
>NC_029778.3:68230442-68230817 GCF_000817695.3 Arachis duranensis
AACAGGGTGCGTTGAACATTTTCACTGAGAGGATGGGAGGTAGCCACTGACAACAGTGAAACCCTACATACAGCTTGCCATGGAAAGGAGTAAGAAGGATTGGATGAAGACAGTAGGAAAGCAGAGAGACGGAAGGGACAAAGCATCTTCATACGCCTATCTGAAATTCCCACCAATGAATTACATAAGTATCTCTATCTTTATCTTTATGTTTTATTCATCATTTATAACCATTTGAGTTTGCCTGACTAAGATTTACAAGGTGACCATAGCTTGCTTCATACCAACAATCTCTGTGGGATCGACCCTTACTCGCGTAAGGTTTATTAATTGGACGACCCAGTACACTTGCTGGTTAGTTGTGCGAAGTTGTGA
>NC_029778.3:68230943-68231538 GCF_000817695.3 Arachis duranensis
ATTGTTGAGTTTGGACAACTGACGGTTCATCTTGTTGCTTAGATTAGGTATTTTTCTTCAGAGTTCGTAAGAATGAATTCTAGTGTTTCAAGGTGATGTTCTTATCATCACCAAAGCTGATTGATTCTCATCAATTTAGCTCTTGAATGCAATGTCCTACTGAAGCTTGACTAGCCATGTCTAATTCCTTTAGACTGAAGCTTTAGACTAACATTGCATGATTCCTGGAATTCTCATTAAGAATTTTGATATCTTTATTTTCTTCTCCACTTAATTTTCAAAAAAACCAAAAAAATTACAAAATCATAAAATCCAAAAATATTTCTTGTTTGAGTCTAGTGTTTCATTTTAAGTTTGGTGTCAATTGCATGTTTTTGTTCTTCTTGCATTCATTCATGTGTCTTAAGTGATCTTCAGGATGTTCTTGATGATTTCATTACTCTGATCTTTAAATTCTCTTGACTTGAGTGTTTGTGTTTCTCATATGCATTCTCATTTTGTTAGTGTCAGTAGAATACAAACTGCTAAGTTTGGTGTCTTGCATGCATTGTTATGTGATTTTAGTTGCATTTTGATTATTCCTCATTATTAAAAA
>NC_029778.3:68231787-68231980 GCF_000817695.3 Arachis duranensis
CTTTGGGCGTTAAACGCCAGAATGTGCACCATTCTGGGCGTTTAATGCCAGGATGGCACAAGAGGGAAGATTCTGTTTTCAGTTCAAATTTTTTTTCAAGTTTTCAAAAATTTTTTTCAAAATCAAATCTTTTTCAAATCAAATCTTTTCAATCATATATTTTCAAAATCAATTTCTTTCCATTTTCAAAAAT
>NC_029778.3:68237213-68237749 GCF_000817695.3 Arachis duranensis
CGCCATCACTAAGGTGGACCCGTTCTTTAATTTCCTTGTTCCTTATTTTCCTATTTTTCGAATTTTATGCTTATGTTATCCATGTTTGTGTCTTATTACATGATCATTAGTGTCTTAGTGTCTATGCCTTAAAGTTATGAATGTCCTATGAATCCATCACCTTTCTTAAATGAAAAATGTTCTTAATTGAAAAAGAGAAGAATTGCATGAATTTTGAATTTTATAACAGATTAATTATTTGATGTGGTGGCAATACTTTTGTTTTCTGAATGTATGCTTAAACAGTGCATATGTCTTTTGAATTTGTTATTCATGAATGTTGGCTCTTGAAAGAATAATGAAAAAGGAGACATGTTACTGAGGATCTGAAAAATCATAAAAATGATTCTTGAAGCAAGAAAAAGCAGTGAATACAAAAAAAAAGAAAAAAAAGAGAGAAAAACAAAAAAAAAGAGAGAAAAAAAAGAAATAAAGTTGTGATCCAAGGCAAAAAGAGTGTGCTTAAGAACCCTGGACACCTCTAATTGGGGACTCTA
>NC_029778.3:68238768-68246185 GCF_000817695.3 Arachis duranensis
GCAAAAAGCTAAAAGCCCCGCTCATCTAATTAATACTGATCTTCATAGATGGTTTTGGAATTCATTGTATATTCTCTTCTTTTTATCTTATTTGATTTTCAGTTGCTTGAGGACAAGCAACAATTTAAGTTTGGTGTTGTGATGAGCGGATAATTTATACGCTTTTTGGCATTATTTTTAGTATGTTTTTAGTATGTTTTAGTTAGTTTTTAGTATATTTTTATTAGTTTTTAGTTAAAATTCACTTTTTTGGACTTTACTACGAGTTTGTGTGTTTTTCTGTAATTTCAGGTATTTTCTGGCTGAAATTGAGGGACTTGAGCAAAAATCTGATTCAGAGACTAAAAAGGACTGCAGATGTTGTTGGATTCTGACCTCCCTGCACTCGAAGTGAATTTTCTGGAGCTACAGAAGCCCAATTTGCGCGCTCTCAACGGCGTTGCAACGTAGACATCCTGGGCTTTCTAGCAATATATAATAGTTCATACTTTTCCCGAGATTTGATGGCCCAAACCGGCGTTCCAAATCAGCTCAAAACTGTCCGGCGTTAAACGCCGGAACTGGCACAAGAATGGGAGTTAAACACCCAAACTGACACAAAAGCTGGCGTTTAACTCAAAGAGAAGTCTCTACACGAAAATGCTTCAATGCTTAGCCCAAGCACACACCAAGTGGGCCCGGAAGTGGATTTTTATGTCATTTACTCATCTTTGTAAACTTTAGGCTACTAGTTCTTTATAAATAAGACCTTTTGCTATTGTATTTTCATGAGGGTAGCTATCTTTATTCTTATGTTATCTTAGATCATTGGGAGGTTGGCCTCACGGCCATGCCTAGACCTTATTCTTATGTATTTTCAACGGTGGAGTTTCTACACACCATAGATTAAGGTGTGGAGCTCTGCTGTACCTCGAGTATTAATGCAATTACTATTGTTCTTCTATTCAATTCAGCTTGTTCTTATTCTAAGATATTCATTTGCACCCAAGAACATGATGAATGTGATGATTATGTGACACTCATCATCATTCTCACTTATGAACGAGTGACTGACAACCACTTCTGTTCTACAAGCAAACAAGGCTTGAATGTTTATCTCTTGGATCCTCATTCAAGAGAATCCGGAAGGTCTAAACCTTGTCTGTGGTATTCTGAGTAAGATTCAATGATTGAATGACTGTGACGAGCTTCAAACTCCTGAGGGCGGGGCGTTAGTGACAGACGCAAAAGAATCACTGGATTCTATTCCAACCTGATTACAACGGTGATGCCCAACATACAGCTTGCCATGGAAAGGAGTAAGAAGGATTGGATGAAGACGGTAGGAAAGCAGAGAGACAGAAGGGACAAAGCATCTTCATATGCTTATCTGAAATTCCCACCAATGAATTATATAAGTATCTCTATCTTTATCTTTATGTTTTATTCATCATTCATAACCATTTGAGTTTGCCTGACTAAGATTTACAAGGTGACCATAGCTTGCTTCATACCAACAATCTCTGTGGGATCGACCCTTACTCGTGTAAGGTTTATTACTTGGACGACCCAGTACACTTGCTGGTTAGTAGTGCGAAGTTGTGATAAAGAGTTGAGATTGCAATTGAGCGTACCATGTTGATGGCGCCATTGATGATCACAATTTCGTGCACCACCTGCCATCCCAAGTTATTAGGCAGTTCGCAAGGACTTAATAGAGCAAGAAGAGGGGAAGGTGAAACAGCAGAAGGAAGCGTTAAAGAAGAAGATGGAGGATGCCAGTTTCTGGAAAAAGCTGATAGGGAAGCGCAATGGGAATGGAAACTCAAGTAATCAAGGAGGATCCCAAGACAAGGGAACATGAGCATTCCAATAATTGAAAGGTGGTGGAGTTCCTTCTTAGTCCTATCTAATTCACAGCTTTAAATAAGGAAAATCATGTATGAAATAGAACATGCTTCCATGGTAGCTTAAGATTTTCAATTATGCATTTAAGTTTCATTGTTAAAGTCTATGATTACTAGTCTAGTGTCCCTGGTTTTCAATCTTCATCTTGCTTACTTGTATGATTGTCCCTTAAGCCAAATAAAAAGAAATGTTACGAAAAACAAGAGTGGAGTTATTTTGTGAAGTGAATCCTATATGTTTATGGTAGGAGGTTAGTTAACTAAGTTGGTTCACCTACAAGGAAAGAAGGCAACTATCTATCCTGAATCCTATGCTTGAAACACATCCTATGAGACTAACTAAGTAATAAGATCCCAATGAGAAAAGAAAAAGAGTAATAAAAGTGAGAAGGAAAGAAACACAATAAGAAACAATGCTAGGCACCAAGGGTTTTAAGATGGAGGCATGTGTCTGTGGTGTTCATGTATAGGGGATTTACTTGGATGAATAAGCTCTCAGGAGTGCCTTATCACTTGGTAACTTGGGTTAACTAACTCGGGATTATCAGCTGAAAGTCCACTATCAAGAGTAACCCTTGCTACAGAACACTTAATAACCCAAAGAGGTGCTGGACACCAAGGTCTCAAGAAAGAAAAATAACAAATCATGTGCCTGTGGTGTGTATGTATGAGGGAAAGAGACTTGAGGGAGTAAGTCCTTAGGGGTGTCTTAACACCTAGCACCTTGAACTAACTGGTTCGGGAGTGTTGACTGAAAGCTTATCATAAAGAGTCGCCCTCTTCTGAAACCTGGTAAAGTAACGAACCTAAGTTGCTATGCATGTAACTCCATAAAACTAAGGATTTGACTTCCACAATAATGATTCATTCCTCTTGCCTTTTCATTCATCATTCATGTTTCAGTACTTGCTTAGGGACAAGCAAGCTTTAAGTTTGGTATTGTGATGCCAGGGCATCTAGGCCAGTTTCACTGATCTTTTCTTTACTGTTTTAGGGTAGTTTCATGCATTTTCTTAGGAAATAAGTAAGTTTTGGTAAAAGAACGCTTACATATTGATTTAGACAAATATTGTGAATTTTACATTATTTCATGAGAATTATGCAAGGAATGAATGTTAAATTGGATAATGCATGATTTCATGACTTGGATTAGAGCTTTTATGCACTTTATTTGTGTAATTTTAGGACAAAGGAAGCAAGGACAAGCCACGTTAGCATCCACGTTAACCTAGTTAACGTAGGTACTAACGTGGAATAGGGATAAGCTTGCAGCGTTAATGGTAATTGTGATCACCACTAACGCTCCAAGATGTGGCAATGAACCACGTTAAGAGCCACGTTAACTAAGTTAACATGGACTCTAACGTGGAAGAGAGGAACAATGCCAACGTTAGTGACACTCACCTTTGTCACTAACGTTGGATCAAGCTTGCATTGCCCACGTTAAGACCACTAACGTGAAAGTTAATGTGGAGTTGAAATTGATGAGCCAATGTTAATGACATTCACCTTTGTCACTAACGCTGGGATGGCATTCATAACCACGTTAAGAGCCACGTTAACTTAGTTAACGTGAGCTCTAACGTGAGGACTAGGAGCACAAGGCAACGTTATTGGGAAAGGTGAGTCCCAATAATGCTTGCGAAGATGAGACATAACTACGTTAAGAGCCACGTTAACTTAGTTAACGTGAGCTCTAACGTGGGGGCTAGGGGCACTAGGCAACGTTATTGGGAAAGGTGAATCCCAATAACGCTTGCGAAGGTTTGTACGGCAACGTTAGTGGTCACGTTAGTACCACTAACGTTGGAGTTAATGTGGGCCATGTGGTGGGAACGTTAGTGAGAAAAGTGATTGCCACTAACGTTCTCGAACTCACAATGTCACTCAGCGTTAACACCACTAACGCCCCAAGCCAAAGTCCATGCTTACATCACTTTCTCTCTGCAAATAAAGCTGAGCCCACTGAAGATTCCCAACTGCTTCAACTTAAGATCAAAGAAGTGTAGTATATATAGGAGTAGTTTTGAACTAGAAGAGAGATTGGCATATTGGAGAAAACTACACTCTGTATATTTTACTTTTATGCAACTTCTAGAGTTAGAATGTATCTTTCTTCTTCTTTATTTCCATTTTCCAGAGCTATGAGCAACTAAACCCCTTTCATTGGGTTAGGGAGCTCTGTTGTAATTTGATGGATCAATCATAGTTTTCATTATTCTTCTTCTTTCTTTTCTCTTGATTTTACTAGAAAGCTTTCAATCTTCATCTAATTGGATTGTTATCTTGGAAAAGAAACTCTCCATAATTGGATCTTCTCTGAGCCTTGGAAAAGGGATGAGGAGATCATGATAAAAATGCTTTCTCATGTTGGACCAAATTGAGATTTGGATGGGTATAGTAACATATAACTCTACCAACACTTTGATTTAGAAATACATGTGGTATAATCAGTGACCATACCTCATCTCTTCTCATGAGCAATTAAATCAAGGAATTGGGTAATTGTTCAAGTTTAGAAAGATTGTATTGCCAAGGAATTAGGATTCAATCACTTAAGATTGCCAAGGAGATCAATGAATGCATTGATTGAGGAAGAGATGAGAAAGAACTTGATCCGGAGAATGCAATACCTCCTGAACCCAATGATTTCCCCATTTCTGATCTTACCCATTCTCTTTACTTTCTGTCATTTACTTTCATGCTAATCACTCTAATTGCCCATTTAAGATTCTGCACTTTATTTTCTGTCATTTATTTTTTTGCCATTTAATTTTTTGCAATTCTATATCCACTTTCTGCTTAGCTCAACTAGAGCATTCTTCCAATTAAAATTGCTTGACCAATGAATCCCTGTGGGATTCGACCCACTCTATTGTGAGTTTTTACTTGACGACAATTTGGTATACTTGCCGAGGAAAATTTGTTGAGAGACAAATTCCCATGCATCAGACATACAAAGCACCAGTGCTGCTCCTAATGATATTGAAATTAAAGTTTAGAGAAATGCTAATCCACTTCATGTTAAATTTATAGTGATCAGACATTAATTTTTTTAATTTTATATTATTTGATGTTATATGAATTTTATGTTTGTATTTTAATTTATGTATGAATTTTAATTTCTTTTATCTTAATTTATGTTTAAATATATAAATTTTAAAGTGTTATTTAATTGTTATAAGGCGGATAGAGGTAGGGAGGGTACCTGCAGAAGAAAGTTAGGATACAGCATTCTACTGTCTGCAGGTATAAGTGGGGCGAGTAGTTGAGAAGTTTAAGGGCGGCGGAGCGGGGTCAGACAGGGCAAAAACCCACCCCACTGCCAACCTTATACATGGTGGATTAGTTTTTGACCTGTTCAGTTAGGAAATACTGTAGAAAAAAATAGTAGTTGACTTTAAAGTAGAATAATTTCTTATTGATAGCAATATTTATAGAGATTTATTTTTGTTAAAATTTACATGAGACAATTTTATTTTTTAGTATCATATTCATTATTGAGGTCAAAATAATATTATCAATATTGTTACCTATTAAAATTTTACATTTTATGACATGATTTTTAAGTTTTTAAATGTATAGACTTATGTCATTGCAAAACCTATTATGTGGGATAATATTCCTTGATAACTGTTCATACCCTGACCGAGCTCCCCAAATCGGCAAGATCATAGGAGGTCCGACCTCGCCCTAAGGCCCACGCCTAAAGGTCGGACCTCGGAACATAAAGCAAAGAAGGCCCATCAAAAAGGAACGCAGCCCAAAACCTAAAGGCCGAAAAGGCCTAGGAAAGACGGTTCCACAAAGATAAAAGATAAGACTCCCAAAAGATAAGATAAGATAAGAATATCTTATCCAGGGAAGATCACGGCCAACTATTATAAATACACTGGAGCACCCAGGTATAACTCATACTCTAATTCTACTCAATATCTGCTTGGACCCATGCTAACTTAAGCATCGGAGTGTCATTGCAGGTACAACCACCAACCACTCCGCATATCAAGCTCGGGTCATCAATCCCCCCACCTCGGGCCTCTCCAAGACGACCGAACTACACGTTTCAGGTAACCCTCGGAACATTGGCGCCGTTGCCGGGGACCTGGAAGTCATCCCTCTACCATGGCGGACGACCCCTCCAACAATGACCACGCTGCATCAGAACAAGAGGATGAAGTTGACAACGGAGAACGACCGGACAGCCCTCTATCACCACACACTCCAGGAGGAAACAAACAGAATCGCCCAAAGACATCACTCCTAGACAAAGATCCACAAAATCCCGATAAAGAAAAGAGCTCGGAAATTCTAGAAGCAGTTCGGGCACAACAAAACCGACTGAAACAACTCGAAGAGGACATAAAGAAGCAAAAGGAAACTGAACAAGAGCTGAGAAGGGAGGCTCGCAAGCGCAGAGAATTAGAAGAAAAACTACGGAAAATAGAGGCCAACCTAAAAAACAGGACAGAACGCGGCACCACCCCCGAAGGCAACCATGATCCCTTCACGCAAGAGATCATGAAGGAGAAGGTACCACGAAACTTTAAACCACCCGATATGGATCTCTACGATGGCACCACCGATCCAAGTCACCACCTCAGCAACTTCAGAAGCAGAATGTACCTGGTCGACGCCTCTGACGCGATTCGGTACAAAGCCTTCCCTACCACTCTCACCAAGACAGCCATGAAGTGGTTCGACAACCTGCCACCAAGATCAATCACCAGCTTTGAAGACCTAACCAAAAAATTCCTGACAAGGTTCTCTATTCAAAAGGACAAGACCAAACACGCCCCCAGTCTACTCGGGATCAAACAAGGTAACCAAGAAACTCTCCGAGAGTACATGGAACGATTCAACAGAGCTTGCCTGGACATACAACACTTACCCGCTGAAGCGGCCATCATGGGACTAGCCAACGGCCTAAAGGAGGGACCGTTTAGCCAATCCCTATCCAAACGATACCCGACCTCCCTATACGAGGTGCAGGAGCGAGCAGAAAAATATATCAACATGGAGGAAACCTCCCAATTAAGAGACTCTTCTAGGAAGGAATCAACCTACCCACCCCGAGATCGAGATCGGGAACAGAGGAAGAAGGAAGAAACCAACTCGGACAAGCCACGGAAGTACCACAGTTACACCCCCCTCCGAGTCTCCTTGGTAGACATCTACAGAGAAGTATGCCACACCGAAAAGATCCCACCACCTCGACCACTAAAACACAAGAGAGCAGGGAGAGATCGGTCCGAATACTGTGAATATCATAAACTCTATGGTCATTCTACTAACGACTGCTACGACCTAAAAAATGTTATAGAAAAGCTAGCCAGAGAAGGAAAACTCGACAGACACATAGCAGAGAAAGGAGAAGAGACCAGGAAGAGAAGACGGGGAGATAACGAAAATCGGACCGAACAAACCCCGCGAACCCCTGAAAGACATGTTCACATGATAAATGGAGGCTTCGCAGGCGGAGGAACATCCAGATCCTCGCGAAAAAGACACCTCAAAGAAGTCTACCACGT
>NC_029778.3:68247459-68248375 GCF_000817695.3 Arachis duranensis
AATCAAATCCCGATGTACGGACCCGACCAAGAAAAAACCTCATTCATAACCCCAAAGGCAAACTACTGCTACGTAGTAATGCCCTTCGGGCTGAAGAACGCAGGGGCAACCTACCAGAGGCTAATGAACAAAGTGTTCTCAGAGCACATCGGACTACAACTAGAGGTGTACGTCGATGACATGCTGGTAAAAACACAAGAAGACGGAAACTTGCTGACCGACCTCACCAGTGTCTTCGGCACCCTCAGAAAGCACAACATGAGACTTAACCCGACGAAGTGCACCTTCGCCGCAGAAGCCGGAAAGTTCTTAGGCTTCATGCTGACTCAAAGGGGCATTGAAGCCAACCCGGACAAATGCCAAGCGATACTCAATATGAAAAGCCCGACGTGTATCAAAGAAGTACAACAACTGAATGGAAGGCTGGCCGCCCTATCAAGATTCTTGGCGGGATCAGCGATAAAATCACTACCTCTATACTCACTCCTAAAGAAAGGGAAACCCTTCTCGTGGACCCCGGAGTGCGAAAAAGCCTTCCAAGAATTCAAGGAATTCCTCGGGCAGCCACCAATCCTAACCCGACCTTTAAAAGGGGAAGAGCTCGTACTATACCTCTAGCAGTCGCCTCAGCATTAATATGAGAAAATGACCAAGGACAACACCCCATATACTTTGTAAGCAAGGCACTACAAGGGGCCGAATTAAACTATCAGAAAATAGAAAAATTCGCCTACGCCCTTGTATTCACAGCTCGGAGGCTCCGTCCCTACTTTCAAGCCCACACCATCAAAGTCCGGACAAACCAACCCATGAGACACATCCTACAAAAAACAGACCTGGCAGGACGAATACTACAATGGGCGGTGGAACTATCCCAGTTCGACCTCCACTATGAAGCCCGGACTGCCATAAAATC
>NC_029778.3:68248657-68249764 GCF_000817695.3 Arachis duranensis
TCTCCCCGCCGAAAAGAAGGAAGCTAAAAGACTCAGGAAAGACGCCCAGAATTATACGCTAATTCACGACATATTATACAGAAGGGGATTTTCAAACCCCCTCCTTAGGTGTGTCCCGGCCTCAGAAACAAAGAGTGTCCTCGAAGAAGTCCACGGAGGCATGTGTGGAAACCACCTCGGAGCTCGGGCACTATTCAAGAAAGTAGTCAGAGCCGGGTTCTACTGGCCAACCTTGCAAAGAGACGCAACGGAGTTTGTGAAAATATGCCCCCCTGCCAAAAACACGCCAATTTTCACAAAGCACCACCCGAAGACCTTATCAGTGTCACCGCACCATGGCCCTTCGCAAAATGGGGACTTGACCTACTCGGCCCGTTTCCCCAAGGACCAGGGCAAGTCAAATACCTCATAGTAGGGGTCGACTACTTCACAAAATGGATCGAAGCTGAACCCTTAGCCACCATCACGGCTCAGAAAAGCTGCAAATTCCTATACAAAAACATCGTCACAAGGTTCGGAGTCCCCTACTCCATCACCACAGACAATGGAACACAGTTCACAGACACAAGTTTTCGGAACCATCACAACAGACAATGGAACACAGTTCACGGACACAAGTTTTCAGAACTTGGTAGCCGAACTAAAAATCAAACAGCAATTCACATCAGTCGAGCACCCACAAGCCAATGGACAAGCGGAGGCTGCAAATAAAATCATCCTGGCCGGGTTAAAACGAAGACTCCAAGAGGCCAAAGGGGCATGGGCCGAAGAGCTCCCCCAGGTGCTATGGGCATATCGGACAACCCCACACTCTACAACGGGAGAATCGCCATTCCGACTAGCTTACGGGATGGAGGCAATGATTCCTATCAAAATAGATGAAGGGTCACCCAGAGTCATCTTCTACAACGAAGGAGGCAACCCACAGGCACAAAGGGAAGAACTCGACCTCCTCCCCGAGGTCCGAGAAAGAGCCCGAATCCAAGAAGAAGCCTTAAAACGGCGAACGGCCCTCAGATACAATCAGAAAGTAATAAAGCGAAGCTTCTCCATTCACGACCTGATTCTAATCCGAAATGACATCGGAACACAAAAGTCGGGAGAAGG
>NC_029778.3:68252433-68256061 GCF_000817695.3 Arachis duranensis
GCCCAAGAATTTGGATGGAGCTGCGTAGGGGCAAGGTTACAAGACCATAACACCTCGGACTCCAGGTCGGTAAAAGGAAGTCGGACACTCAGCTTAGAGAAAAAGCAATCATAAGCATAAAAGAAGAGCTTCTCGGAACTATCTAAGGGCGGGAAGCACACTCTCTCCTCGGAATCCGGGGCTACTAGTTCATAATCCCTCTCAGACTCTCTATCTTCACATATGCTACATTGCCTACGAAACCTAGCTAAATACTCAGAATCTACCACAGAAGGGACTCTTAGAGGAACAGGATCTACCCAACCAAGACCACTTGGAATCTTGGTCGACATCGCTTGAAGAACCTTTCGAGACATAAAATTCTTGCCTACAAAGAAGAATACAACAGCAAGCAAAAAATCACATAAAAAGCAGACAGCGAAAACCCATTCAGCAAAACAAGAAACAAACGACCTTTGAGAAGAAAATACAGCAACCCGGAGCAAAATACCAGAGAACAAGAAAGAGTCCCCCCCATGTACAAACAAACAAAGCAATGGCGGCGCCTCTTTTCGGGGCAACCCAGGCATAGAGAAAAGAAACAAACAAAGAGCCACACAAAAGAAACAGAAGCATATGTGCACAAAAAAAGAGATGGGAACAAACCTGGAAGAAAGAAACGAGGACGACGAGCTCCGAAGCAAGGAGAACAGAACGGCGGCGCAGAGGAAACCCCGGAAAAACGCACAGAAAGATTCGGGGAAGAAGAACAAAAGAGAAAAGAAGAAAGCGATGCTCGAAAAAGAGATGGCGAAAACTCAGAAAACAGGAAGGGAACAGAATAAACGAAGAAAAGGAGGAGAGGGGCAAATAAATAGTACCTTCACCAAAGCCCGAACGGAAATCGAGGAGAAACGGTAAAATGCAATAAATGCAGGAACGGCCACCTTTTGAAATTTGAAAAACTACTATGCCCGAGCTCGACCTCTCAAAAAAGGACGAACTCGGGCAGGGGCACTGTTCATACCCTGACCGAGCTCCCCAAATCGGCAAGATCATAGGAGGTCCGACCTCGCCCTAAGGCCCACGCCTAAAGGTCGGACCTCGGAACATAAAGCAAAGAAGGCCCATCAAAAAGGAACGCAGCCCAAAACCTAAAGGCCGAAAAGGCCTAGGAAAGACGGTTCCACAAAGATAAAAGATAAGACTCCCAAAAGATAAGATAAGATAAGAATATCTTATCCAGGGAAGATCACGGCCAACTATTATAAATACACTGGAGCACCCAGGTATAACTCATACTCTAATTCTACTCAATATCTGCTTGGACCCATGCTAACTTAAGCATCGGAGTGTCATTGCAGGTACAACCACCAACCACTCCGCATATCAAGCTCGGGTCATCAATCCCCCCACCTCGGGCCTCTCCAAGACGACCGAACTACACGTTTCAGGTAACCCTCGGAACAATAACATTACTGAAATACCATCGTTGAGTATTAATTTATGAGAAGAGAAACCAACAACAATTTTTGTTATTTAATATATAATTTATTTTATTGAAAAATAAATTATTATTTGCTGAATTGATAAATATATTTTCTTTTATTTTCATACACCATTTTATTTGACAAAGTTCTTGTTGATGAGCGTATATTTTATACACTTTTTGGGGATAATTTCATGTAGATTTTAGTATGTTTTAGTTAGTTTTTAGTAGATTTTTATTAGTTTTTAGGCAAAAATCATATTTCTGGACTTTACTATGAGTTTGTGTACTTTTCTGTGATTTCAGGTAATTTCTGGCTGAAATTGAAGGAGCTGAGCAAAAATCTGATTCAGGCTGAAAAAGGACTGCTGATGCTGTTGGATTCTGACCTCCCTGCACTCAGAATGGATTTTTTGGAGCTGCAGGAGTCCAATTAGCATGCTCTCAATTGGGTTAGAAAGTAGACATCTAGGGCTTTCCAGAAATATATAATAGTTCATATTTTGCACGAAGATAGATGACGTAAACCGGTGTTCAACACCAGTTCCATGTTGCAGTCTAGCGTTCAGCGCCAAAAATAGGTTGCAAGTTGGAGTTCAACGCCAGAAACAGGTTACAACCTGGCGTTCAACTCTAGAAACAGCCCAGGCACGTGAGAAGTTTAAGTCTCAGCCCCAGCACACACCAAGTGGGCCCCAGAAGTGGATTTCTACACCAATTATCTTAGTTTACTCATTTTTCTGTAAACCTAGGTTACTAGTTAAGTATTTAAACAACTTTTAGAGACTTATTTTGTATCTCATAACATTTTCAGATCTGAATTTTGTACGCTTTGATGGCATGAGTCTCTAAACTCCATTGTTGGGGGTGAGGAGCTCTGCAACATCCCGATGAATTAATGCAATTATTTCTGTTTTCCATTCAAACACGCTTGTTCCTATCCAAGATGTTCATTCGCGCTTCACTATGAAGAAGGTGATGATCCGTGACACTCATCACCTTTCTCAATCCACGAACGTGTGCCTGACAACCAGATTGAATGAATGTCCCTTAGATTTCTTAATCAGAATCTTCATGGTATAAGCTAGAATTGATGGCGGCATTCATAAGAATCCAGAAAGTCTAAACCTTGTCTGTGGTATTCCGAGTAGGATTCAAGGATTGAATGACTGTGACGAGCTTCAAACTCGCTATTGTTGGGCGTGATGACAAACGCAAAAGAATCAATGGATTCTATTCCGACATGATCGAGAACCAACAGATGATTAGCCGTGCTGTGACAGAGCATTTGGACCATTTTCACTGAGAGGATGGGAAGTAGCCATTGACAATGGTGACACCCTACATATAGCTTGCCATAGAAGGAGCCTTGCCTGTGTGAAGAGAAGTACAAGAGAAAAGCTGAAATTCAGATGACAAAGCATCTCCAAAACTCCAACATATTCTCCATTATTGCACAATAAGTATTTATTTTATGCCCTTTCGCTTTTCATAATTAAACTTGAAAAACACTGTTGTTGGTATCCTGACTAAGAATAATAATATAAGCATAGCTTGCTTCAAACCAACAATCTCCGTGGGATTCGACCCTTACTCACGTTAGGTATTACTTGGACAACCCAGTGCACTTGCTGGTTAGTTGTGCGGAATTACATAGTGTGAAAGACTATATGCTAGAAAGACTAGCAGGTCATGAATACTACTGCTTCCTGGATGGATATTCAGGTTATAATCAAATTGCTGTAGATCCCTAGGATCAAGAGAAACAGCATTCACATGTCCATCTGGAGTATTTGCATACAGAAGGATGCCATTTGGCCTGTGCAATGCACCTGCAACCTTTCAAAGGTGCATGCTCTCTATTTTCTCTGATATGGTGGAAAAATTTCTGGAAGTCTTCATGGATGACTTTTCAGTATTTGGAGACTCATTCAGCTCTTGTCTTGACCATCTAGCACTTGTTCTAAAGAGGTGTCAAGAGACTAACCTGGTTTTAACCTGGGAGAAATGTCACTTTATGGTGACTGAAGGAATTGTCCTTGGGCACAAAATTTTGAACAAGGGAATAGAGGTGGATCAAGCTAAGGTAGAGGTAATTGAAAAATTACCACCACCTGCCAATGTTAAGGCAATCAGAAGCTTTCTGGGGCATGCAGGATT
>NC_029778.3:68256130-68256778 GCF_000817695.3 Arachis duranensis
CTAGCTACTGACACGCCATTTATCTTTGATAAGGAGTGTCTGCAGGCGTTTGATATTTTAAAAGCTAAGATGGTCACAGCACCAGTCATCTCTGCACCAGACTGGACATTACCATTTGAACTGATGTATGATGCCAGTGACCATGCCATTGGTGCAGTGTTAGGACAAAGGCATGACAAGATTCTGCACGTCATTTACTTTTCCAGTCGTGTTTTAAATGACGCACAAAAGAACTACACAACCACAGAAAAAGAGTTACTTGTAGTGGTTTATGCCATTGACAAGTTTAGATCTTATTTAGTAGGATCAAAAGTGATTGCGTACACTGACCATGCTGCTCTTAAATATCTACTCACAAAGCAGGATTCAAAACCCAGACTCATCAGATGGGTGTTACTTCTGCAAGAGTTTGATATAGAAATAAGAGACAGAAAAGGGACAAAGAACCCAATAGCAGATCACCTGTCCCGAATAGAACCAGTAGAAGGGGCGTCCCTCCCTCTTACTGAGATCTCTGAAAACTTTCCGGATGAGCAACTCTTTGCCATCCAAGAAGTGCCATGGTTTGCAGACATTGCAAACTACAAGGCAGTAAGATTCATACCCAAAGAGTACAGTAGGCAGCAAACAAAGAAATTGATCACGGAT
>NC_029778.3:68256811-68264779 GCF_000817695.3 Arachis duranensis
AAGTGAGCGAACAGCCACAAGAGTCCTCCAATTTGGCTTCTACTGGCCTACTCTCTATAAAGACTCCCGAGTGTTTGTACTTAATTGTGACAGTTGCCAAAGATCTGGCAATTTGCCTCACAGTTATGCCATGCCTCAACAAGAGATCTTGGAGATTGAGTTGTTTAATGTATGGGGTATTGACTTCATGGGACCTTTCCCACCATCATACTCAAACACTTATATTCTGGTGGCAGTGGATTATGTATCCAAATAGGTGGAAGCTATTGCAACACCCACTAATGATACTAAGACAATGCTGAAATTCCTCCAGAAATACATCTTTAGCAGATTTGGTATCCCTAGAGTACTAATCAGTGATGGGGGCACTCATTTCTGCAATAAACAGCTATACTCTGCTTTGGTTCGATATAGAGTTAGCCACAGAGTAGCTACTCTATATCATCCACAGACAAATGGGCAAGCTGAAGTCTCTAATAGAGACCTTAAAAGAATCCTGGAATGGACTGTGATTAACCGTAGAAGGAATTGGGCAAGAAGCTTGGATGATGCTCTATGGGCATATAGAACAGCATTCAAGACACCTATAGGAACTTCTCCATACCAGCTAGTGTATGGAAAAGCTTGTCACTTGCCAGTGGAACTGGAGCATAAGGCCTACTGAGCAACCAGATTCTTAAATCTTGATGCCAAGTTAGCTGGAGAAAAACGATTGCTCCAGCTAAATGAGCTAGAGGAATTCAGACTCAATGCTTTCAAAAATGCAAAAATTTACAAAGAGAAAGCAAAAAGATAGCATGACAAGAAGCTATCATCCAGAGTCTTTGAGCCAGGACAAAAAGTTCTGCTGTTTAATTCTAGGCTCAGATTATTCCCCGAAAAATTGAAATCTCGGTGGAGAGGTCCATATGTGATTACAAGTGTGTCACCATATGGATACGTGGAGCTTCAGGATAATGATTCTAACAAAAAGTTCATTGTTAATGGACAGAGAGTTAAACATTATCTTGAAAGCAATTTTGAGCAAGAATGCTCAAAACTGAGACTTGATTAAAGCTCAGTAATAGTCCAGCTAAAGACAATAAAGAAGCACTTGCCGGGAGGCAACCCAGCCATTTACAAAGCCTATTTGTTAAATAATTGATTTTTATAGGTTTATGTCAATTATCTTCAAGGTAAACTAGCAATTGCTTCAGTTCACAGACTTACAAAAGAATTCACAGGATAAAACAGCAAAAAGGAAGCTCACTGGTTTGAAAAGCCAGTAAGAACTATTTTGGGCGTTGAACGCCCAAAAGAAGCATTTACTGGGCGTTCAACGCCAGTAAGGATAGCCATCTGGGCGTTAAACGCCAGAAAGAAGCATCTTCTGGATGTTGAACGCCAGAAAGAAGCACCTTCTGGGCGTTTAACGCCAGATTTACAGCGTCCTGGGCGTTCAGAAAAACGCCCAGTGACAAAGGAGCTCCTGGCGTTCAACGCCAGCTAGAAGCAACAGCTGGGCGTTGAACGCCCAGGAGAAGCTGCAAATGGGCGTTAAACGCCCAAAACATGCAGCGTTTGGGCGTTTAACACCAGGATTGTGGGGAGGAAAATTTTTGAAATTGCCTCTCCTTCTATTCCTCTCTTTTCCTTTCTTTTGCTTGAGGACAAGCAAACCTCTAAGTTTGGTGTGTTTTTCCGTGAACACTGAGCTAAAACTCATCAAGATCATGGCACCTAAGGGAAAACAAACCACTTCAAGAGGCAAGAAAGAGAATATTCCAAAATCACTTTGGAATCAAGAGAAGTTCTTAACCAAAAAAAAAACATGCAGACCATTACCACAAAATAATGGGTCTGAGATTAATGATCCCGGAAGTTCAATTCGATCTGAAAAAAAGGAATAGCCGGAGATACAGGAGCTGAAGTGCCAGAAGCTGTCTCTTGAAGGACCAGACACCCCACAGGTTGAAGGAGCACCCATCATCTCCCAAACTAAAGGTTATTGAGTCCTAATCTTAGCCTTAACTCTGTGATAATTGTTCTTATTAGGAATTTACCTTAGAAGTTATATATAAGTAGTAGTAATTAGTATCTCTATTTTTATTTTATCTCCAATTAAGCTATAATTTATTTTTCTCATCATCATCAAACATGAATAAAATAATAGATTTTTAGAATAAAGAGGCAACATTTTTTCGAGTTCTTAATAAGGAAAATTCTAATTATTTATATGTGGTGGCAATACTTTTTTGTCTTCTGAATGAATGCTTGAATAGTGCATATTTTTTATATTGAATTTTATGAATGTTAAAATTGTTGGCTCCTGAAAGAATGATGAACAAGAGAAATATTATTGCTGATCTGAAAAATTATGAAATTGATTCTTGAAGCAAGAAAAAGCAGTGAAAAAAAAGAAAACAAAAAAAAAAGAGAAAAGCAAAAGAGGTAGAAAAAGCCAATAGCCCTTTAAACCAAAAGGTAAGGGTGAAAAGGATCCAAGGCTTTGAGCATCAATAGATAGGAGGGCCCAAGGAAATAAATCCAGGCCTAAGCGGCTAAATCAAGCTGTCCCTAATCATGTGCTTGTGGCATGCAGGTCCAAGTGAAAAGCTTGCGATTGAGTGGTTAAAGTCATGATCCAAAGCAAAAGAGTGTGCTTAAGAACTATGGACACCTCTAATTGGGGACTCTAGCAAAGCTAAGTCACAATCTGAAAAGGTTCACCCAGTTATGTGTTTGTGGCATTTATGTATCCGGTGGTAATACTGGAAAACAAAGTGCTTAGGGTCACGACCAAGACTCATAAAGTAACTGTGTTCAAGAATCAATATACTAAACTAGGAGAATCAACAATACTATCTAAATTCTGAATTCCTATGGATGCCAATCATTCTGAATTTCAAAGGATAAAGTGAGATGCCAAAACTGTTCAGAAGCAAAAAGCTACTAGTCCCGCTCATCTAATTGGAATTTGAGCTTCACTTAAAACTTTGAGATATCATTGCTTCTTAATTTCTTTTTATCCTATTTTATTTATCTGGTTGCTTGGGGGAAAGCAACAGTTTAAGTTTGGTGTTGTGATGAGCGGATATTTTATACGCTTTTTGAGGGTAATTTCATGTAGATTTTAGTATGTTTTAGTTAGTTTTTAGTAGATTTCTATTCGTTTTTAGGCAAAAATTATATTTCTGGACTTTACTATGAGTTTGTGTACTTTTCTATGATTTCAGGTATTTTCTGGCTGAAATTGAGGGAGCTGACTAAAAATCTGATTCAGGCTGAAAAAGGACTGCTGATACTGTTGGATTCTGACCTCCCTGCACTCAGAATGGATTTTTTGGAGTTACAGGAGTCCAATTGGCGCACTCTCAATTGGGTTGGAAAGTAGACATCCAGGCCTTTCCAGCAATATATAATAGTCGATACTTTGCGCGAAGATAGATGATGTAAACTGGCGTTCAACACCAGTTCCATGTTGTAGTCTAGCGTTCAGCGCCAGAAATAAGTTGCAAGTTGGAGTTCAACACCAGAAATAGGTTACAACCTGGCGTTCAACTCCAGAAACAGCCCAGGCACGTGAGAAGCTTAAGTCTCAGCCCCAGCACACACCAAGTGGGTCCCAGAAGTGGATTTCTACACCAATTATCTTAGTTTACTCATTTTCTGTAAACCTAGGTTACTAGTTTAGTATTTAAACAACTTTTAGAGACTTATTTTGTATCTCATGACATTTTTAGATCTGAATTTTGTACTCTTTAACGGCATGAGTCTCTAAACTCCATTGTTGGGGGTGAGGAGCTCTGCAGCTTCCCGATGAATTAATGCAATTATTTTTGTTTTCCATTCAAACACGCTTGTTCCTATCTAAGATGTTCATTCGCGCTTCACTATGAAGAAGGTGATGATCTGTGACACTCATCACCTTTCTCAATCCACGAACGTGTGCCTGACAACCACCTCCGTTCTACATCAGATTGAATGAATGTCTCTTAGATTTCTTAATCAGAATCTTCGTGGTATAAGCTAGAATTGATGGCGGCATTCATAAGAATCCAGAAAGTCTAAACCTTGTCTGTGGTATTCCGAGTAGGATTCAAGGATTGAATGACTGTGACGAGCTTCAAACTCACGATTGTTGGGCGTGATGACAAACGCAAAAGAATCAATGGATTCTATTCCGACATGATCGAGAACCAACAGATGATTAGTCGTGCTGTGACAGAGCATTTGGACCATTTTCACTGAGAGGATGGGAAGTAGCCATTGACAACGGTGACACCCTACATATAGCTTGCCATGGAAGGAGCCTTGCGTGTGTGAAGAGAAGTACAAGAGAAAAGCTGAAATTCAGATGACAAAGCATCTCCAAAACTCCAACATATTCTCTATTATTGCACAATAAGTATTTATTTTATGCCCTTTCACTTTTCATAATTAAACTTGAAAAACACTGTTGTTGGTATCCTAACTAAGAATAATAATGTAACCATAGCTTGCTTCAAACCAACAATCTCCATGGGATTCGACCCTTACTCACGTAAGGTATTACTTGGACGACCCAGTACATATTCTATAAAGTTGTAATTAAAATTATAGGTTAACAATTTTTGATGTTGAAAGTATTAAATATAATTAGTATTTATTTTAATTAATTTGAGTTGGTTGAGTAGTCATCTCACTTGTCTACTTAAGGAAGTATTAGGGTTTTGAATCTTGCCTTGTGTATGTAACAACTTATTGGCTGGCGACAGACCCTTAATAAATAGATCTTCAATCCGTGATGGATTAGTTTTCAACTTGTCGAGTTAAAAAATATGGTGAAAAAAATTAGTATTTATCTTAAAAGTAGAACAATTCTCACTGTAGCAATACTTGGGAAGATTTGTCTTTGTTAAAATTTAAATGTGAAAATTTTATTTGTTGGTATCATATTCACTCATGAAGTCAAAACAATATGAATAACGTTGTTATCAGTTAATATTTCATATTTTATGACATAATTTTCATGTTTCCAAAATTATAGATTTATGTCACTATAAAAGCTATTAGATTGATTAATATTCCTTAGTAATATTATGAAAACATTATCTATGAGTATTAGTTTATGTGAAAAGAAACCTTAATAACTATTGGAAAACAAAATTATTATCCCTAGATTAATAAATGTATTTTCTCCCATTTTTACACCAGCTTATGTGGCAATAATTACCATAAAAAATGAATGACAATACTATTTTATAATATGATGTACAAAATAATTTTTTATTTTAAATTAATTCTAGTAAATAAGATAAAATTAAAAATAATTTTTTACACAAATTTAAATTTGACTTTAGAATTGATTAACAACTGATAAACCCATATTTCATGAGTTATTTTGTGCTTAGTTTGAGTGATTTATTCAATCCTTCACCCACTTATTCATATTAATTGCATGGTTTTACTTTCCCTTCCTTATTATGTGATGTATGTGAAAAACATGTTTTCTAAGCTTTAAAATTAATTATTTTAATTACCTTTATTTCCATTCGATGCCGTGATTAGTGTGTTGAGTAGTTTCATATTTTCTAAGGCAGAATGACTTAAAGGATGGAAAAGGAAACATACAAAAATGGAAGGAAAGTGCGAAACGGAGGTTTGAAGAAACTGGCACCCACGCGATCACATGGACGACGCGATCGCGTGCCAGAAGCGAAGAAGCAGCGACGCGGCCGCATGACTGACGCGACTGCGCGCCTTATGCAGAACGCATACGACGCGGACGCGTGACTGACGCGACCGCGTGGCAAGGAAAAGCTCCGAATGACGCGACCGCGTGACCCACGCGGATGCGTGACAGAGGCCACGAATCAGAATTTACAGAATACGCCCCCAACGATTTCTGAAGCCCTTTTTGGCCCAGATCCAAGTACAGACAGCATAGACTAGAGGTTATAAATTGGAGGAATGCATCCATTCAAAGGGGGGGCTCGCATTTTTGTTACTTCCGATGATTTAGATTTAGTTTTGAGAGAGGTTCTCTCCTCTCTCTCTTAGGATTAGGATTTAGGATTTCTCTTAGCTAGTAAGAGTGACTCTCGATCCAGGTTTTTATGTTCCTTTGTTTTTAGGCTTCCCTGTCACTTTATTTATTTATTCCAGAATTTGAGTTAATTATTTACTTTTATAATTTAATTTATGAATTATTCCATGTCACAGATTATTGTTTGAATTAATGATAATTGAGGTATTTTCAGTTTATGATTGCTTGCTTTTATTTACGTTACCATTGCTTCCGATCTAAAGATATTTTTTTCCAGCAATTTACTTTTTCCCCCTTTTGGTCTTGGTGAAGAAATCAGTAACTCAACAGTTATCGAACTCAGCGTAAGTGATAATCGTTATCTTGCTAATTGAACTGAACTTCAATAATCCCAACTTTCTCTTAGGAAATAAATAGGATTCGAAGGTCAAACTAATTAGTCCCTTGACTTACCTTTGCTTCAAAGGTTAACTAAGTGGAATTAAGATACAACTTTCATTATTGTTGAGAGGGATAACTAAGTTGGACTTCTAATTTCTCTCACCTTGCCAAAAGTTGCTTTACAGTATTTATTTATTTTAATTGCCATTTATATTACTTATTCTTCATTCTTGAAACCCCGAATTCACAATCTCCATAGCCAATAATAAGAACATACCTCCTTGCAGTTCCTTGAGAAGACGACCCGAGGTTTGAATACTCGGTTAACAATTTTTTAAAGGGGTTTGTTACTTGTGACACCCAAAACATTTGTATGAAAGAACTTTTGAAGGTTTAGAAACTATACTTTCAACGAGGATTTATCCGCAAATTTCTAGATCACGCAAAAATTTTCTCATCAAAATGGTGCCGTTGCCGGGGAACTGCTAACGTGTGCCTTATTATTGGTTATTGTAAATATTTTTCTTTTGTTTGTTTATTTATTTTTAATTTTCCTTTTTAATTTTATTTGCTACCATGAACTCTCACCCCTCTCGCTTTGAGTTTGGTTCTAACTTTGTTGAAGGAAATAGAAGTTACAGCAGGAATATGCATGATGAGCGGATAATTTATACGCTTTTTGGCATTGTTTTTAGGTAGTTTTTAGTAAGTTCAAGCTACTTTTAGGGATGTTTTCATTAGTTTTTCAACCCGAGAAGCAGAGGTTCGCCTAAAGGAAACAGTAGATAATCTTCAAACCACCATTCAACAACAGGAGCAAGCAGCAATTCAATGGGTTTCTAGGCGCTCAAATATACAAGGATCAGCCACAACTCCATGTGGATAGTCTAATGAAGAGCGGAGCATGAAAGAGATACCAGAAACTCCAGTGGACAAGACAGGAAATGAATTTGTACTAGAACAAGTAGAAGAAGCTGTCATTGTTCAAGAAGAAGAGTTGGTTGAAGATCTAGGAGATGCTGAACCTCCATGGGAATCCAGAGCTGAGGATAACTCCATTAGGGACGTTACAGTTGATGCTAAGGAGGATAGTACACAACCCCCAAGGCAAGTCGCTTATGAAGAATCAAACGAAATAATCCAAGAAGCGAATTCCCTTGATGATGATAGTCACAAGTCTAGCTCTCTTAGTACTGAACTTGCATCCGCAAGTGAATTCTCTGAGATCGAAGAATCTTCCCCAAGTGAATGCGAAGATGATGCGGAGGTAGATTTCTCTCAACCTCCAATCTATGACTCAAGTGATGAGGAAGACATAGGAGACGTTGACCAGGACACAGATACATTTGAAGACTCTTGCAATGAAGTGGAGTAATTCACAAAAGAGCAAAAGGGAGTAAAACTTACAGAACCATCGGAAACACCCATTCCAAGGCCATTACCACCTAATACAAGCTTCAAGTGGGTACAATCCTTAACCTATAACTTTACTTATTCACTTGAATATGGTTGCTTGAAACAGATGGCCAGCTTAGAGCTCTTTGCGGCTTTAAGAGTAAGAGGGAAATGGCTCGTACTCA
>NC_029778.3:68264909-68278538 GCF_000817695.3 Arachis duranensis
GGAGAACGTTTGGTCACCATGGTGAGATTCTACTCTTTAAACCGCCCGGATGGAAACATGTAGATCAAGACGGAGGCGGATTTCAAAGCAAGACTTGGAATCCTGGAGTTTATTCTGACATTTGTCACCCCGGGAGCCTAACAATCTGTTTGAAGCTGCTCAGAAGCTTTACATGCCTAGTTTGGGACCCCGGAGGCTATTGGCATTCCAAGCGCTGGTGGAGATTTTTGGACGAGTTTAAACATAAGCCGCCATAACAGGAAGCTCCTCCACTGTCCAACTTAAAGACTTTAACTAAAAGTGGTAGGTGGGAGACAACCCACCATGGTATGGTCGCTTCTTTTTCAGTTTATTTCATATTATTTGTTTTTATTTTTATTTCCTTTTTATTTTATTTTTATTGAACCTGGCATCATGCATAGCATTCATATTAATCACTGCATTTTGCATTTTTCATGCATAATAAAAAAAAAACAACAAAAGGGGTGCACCACGCGACCGCATGCCCCATGCGATCGCGTCATATTGCGAAAACACAACCCGCACGACCGCGTCACCCACGCGGCCGCGTGACCTGGACATCAGCGTAAAGATCCAACGTCCAGAAAGTTGGGCTGGAATCGTGCGGCCCTTGTGCGTTTTGCACAAATTGGCCCACGCAATCGCATGCCCCATGCGATCGTGCCACTTGCACAAAACCAATCCCACGCGACCGCGTGAGCAACGCGATCGCGTCGCATGGATTGCACATCACCCCAGAAGGAGATAGAGAGTTGCGCTGACACGGCACTGGAATCGTGCGTTTAGCACAAATTCCAGCGACGCGATCGCGCGACCCACGCGATCGCGCCATCCCCTCTCCTACCCTCTCACGCGATTGTGTGACCCACGCGATCGTGTCATCCCCATTTTCACCCCCACCACGCGACCGCATGCCCCACGCGGCCGCGTGGATTTCAAAATATAACCCCCCAGGGCACGCGAAACCCTATCCTCGCGCCCCATTCCCAACCCCAACCCCAACCCCTTCTCTCTCATCTCTCCACCACCACTACCCAGCCACCATTACCGCTACACCAACCACCGCCAGAAACCACCCACCGCCGCCGTCCGACCCTAGCCGCCCCTAGCCGCACCCAACCCCCTCTTCTTTCTTCCTATTTCTTCTTCCTCCCCCCTCCTCCACCACTGTTTCCCCCCTCCTCCACCACTGTTTCCCACCTCCGCGCCGTCGTGCCCTCCACCACCCCGGACTCCGCCCTCACCACCCAGCCATTTTTCTACCCCGTTCTACTTCTTTCGCCTTTCCAGGTTTCGCAACACACGATCCCTTTTTCCGTTCGTAGTTTTTCTTATTTTTTCTTCCGTTTATGTTCATGTTTAGGATAGCTAGATATGCATGTTGTAGTGGATTTTAGGATGTTCGGTAGATTAGGCTGTGGTTAGTGGATCTAGGTCTGTTTATTTGCATTGTTCTTGCTTCTATTTTATCATATTTGCAAATCTGCTGTTGCTGTATTTCTTGTATATTGCTGCTCTTTACATTGACTTTTCATGTTTATATTCTTTATATGTACCTGCAGCTTGACTTTTTAATTCATATGAATTGCTTTGATTGCTGTTTATTTTCCGGGATAATCTAATTTTAGCCGGAATGCTGCCCAAATTTTTGTAAAATATTCATGTTTTCGTTTGGCAATTTAAACTCTGTTATCCTCTGCTTTAACCAAACCATTTCATGAATACCATGGTAGGCTTTCTTATCCTCTTTGATTTCTTGGTTTATAAACTGCATCTGTGATGCTCTGATTCCAATTCTTCTTTATATCTCTTTGAATCAGCATCCAATTGTTTTCCTTGTTTGGTTATGAGTTACTTCTATTCTTGCCTGTGAATCCTTGTTACGTGAAATATTTTCTTTATGCCACTTACTTTAACCCACATTTTACTAACTCACTAATTTTAATTTACTAACTTCTTTTTCAAATTCTAACCATACTAACTTTTTAAAATCTCTTTTCTGACTTTTCACTTTCCTCTAACTTTCTACACATGGCATAATGACAATTTTTCTATTTAACTTGAATTCTGATACATTTTGGATTGTAAATTATTCCTTTCAATTTCTTTTTTAAATTGCTATACAATCCTTAATGCACATTTATTTAACTCATTTACCTCATTCTAATTCTCCTTTGCCACTTTGAGTTTTCTTTGATTACTTGCCTATTTGCTTTCCTATTTTTATCCATATCTTGGTTTTCTGTTTTCAGGATGTCTGCCTCACAGAGGAAAGGGAAAGGCAAGGCTACTGGCAAGCGCAACAGAGGAGAGTCCTCCCAGACCATCATTGACTTAATGCATGATTCCTCATGGCGGGAGAAGAACTTTACACAGCATGAAAAGGCTGACCAACTACTCCCTGCAAATGATCTAATAAAATTTGCAAACTGGTACTGTGAGCTGAAGTATCCGGCATTTGCAAACTCCAGGAACCTATACCTGGAGAGAACTCTGAAGATTTTAGAAGCACTCCGGCAGTACACCACTAAGCAAATCAAGCAAAGAGGCTGGTTCTTTCTGGAGAGAGCACTGACAGAGGTCAATGCATCTTGGGTTTGGGAATTCTACTGCAACTACTACCTTACTACCCTAGATGCAGTGAACCTGAGAGAAAAACAGATTCTAGTCACTGAGGAGGCCATAGAGAACATTCTCCAGCTCCCGGCTAAGTCCGATCAGCCTGATGGTTATAAAAAGGCTGAGGAGGACATGCGCCTGATACGGTTTGATTGGGATGCTTTGAAGGCCCGGATAGCTCTCGACCCGACTGTTCCTTGGGAGATGGGTCAAGATACCACCATGCCCCGAGGGATCAAGAAGGTGTACTTAAATGATGAAGCTCGGTTATGGCATCAAATCTTGAGCAACTGTGTGATGCCGAGTACTCATGAGACGGAGATTCCAGCTGCCATGATCACCCTCCTATAGTGTGTGATGGAGGGTAAGGACCTTTATCTACCACGCTTTATCCGGCATTATATGGCCAGGGTCCACGTCTGAGGCACCCTCCCTTTTCCTTATCTGATTACACAGCTAGGCCGTCGGGCTGACGTGCCATGGGAGGATGCCGATGAGAGACCACCAGCGGCGGACTGCAGGAAGATCATTCCTCACAGTAGAAACTTCCTCGCTTTGGGCTACAGACCACCACCCTTTACTACTACTGATGAGACAGCCCCACTGTCTGTTGGACCCTTTTCATCCACAGCTGCCCCTGCTGCCACCACTGCACCTCCACCGGCCTCAGAACCCGTATACCGCCTCGTGCACCACCTATTCCGCCAGCTTGATCAGATGGAGCGCCGTAACCGGCGCCGGTATGAGAGATTGGAGCGTCGCAGCTAGCGACGCTATTCGCATCTGAAGCTGATGATCCGACAGGGTGCTGACATCCCCTCCGAGCCCGACACACCATCAGAGCCATCAGAGGAGGAGGAGGATGAGCACAAGGAGGAGACTCATTCCCAGGCGGAGACCCATCAGCAGGCAGGCACAGAGCAGACTGCACACCAAGAGATCCCACATCAGCTTGAGGCTGCAGATCCGGAGATCCCGATCCAGTCCGCACCTCCTCTACAGCAGCCAGACCCTCCGCCCACCACCACCACAGAGCCTCCAGCTACCATCCATACCGGTGACGACACCCCTTCACACCCGGCTTGACTGAGCATCAGGGACGATGCTTCACTTTAAGTGTGGGGAGGTCGCCATCTCTGGCGTTTTAATTTGGTTAACCACTACATCTCTTTTTCTTTTATTTTGGTTATTTTTTTGTATTTTTCTTTTTATTGTTATTTTCTGAGTACTTATACATTGATACTTTTATGTATTTCTACTCTATTTTTGCATTTTGCATTTTTAGTTCATATTTTAGTTATTTAGTTTAGTTTACAATACTGACTTATTAGTGGATTAATTAGTATAGTTTACCCTTTTTAGCATAAGATAGCATAGTCTAAATTGAAAAATATAAAAAGGAAGTAAGCTAGGAAATTGAACATAATAGATTTAAATCCATAAACCTTGTATATAGAGCATTACATCATATAGTTAAGTTGACAACATTTCATCAAGGAGAAATATTAAAACTTTAAAGGCTACCCTAAATAATTTTTTTATGAGAATAATGGGAATTTTTAACTAAACCTGCATAACATATATGAATGATATATGATGCTTGAGTTAGAGAACACACAGCCTGTGAGTCTTGAGCTTAAATGTATGGTTACGTTCAAACCATAATTTCATTCCTGTGTGTTTCGCTTCTTTTTTTATTCTGATGTTCTTTACTTTGTTTTAATCTATATGTCCAATTATAGAATATAGAATATAGAATATAGGTACATATCAAAAAGAATGATTGAGGCCATTATTTGATTTTAACCCACTGGCCCCAAAAATAGCCTACCTTTTACATCACCTTTGTTAGCCCCCTTGAGCCTTTAAAATCCCTTTTATTCTATTTAGCAACACTACTAGCCTTAAGCAGAAAAACAAAATAAAATCCCAAGTTGAATCCTTGGTTAGCTTAAGATAGAAAATTATGAATAGATTAAAATGTGGGAAACCTATTAGGAACATGGATGATAGAAACAAAAAGGTAGAAAAAGTTGAAAGAAATAAAATAACTCAGAAACTTTGGGAAGCATGCTCATGAAAAATCAAAGTTAAATTACCATGTGCATTAAAAAAAAGAGAGTTATTTTTCAGTATTTAATAAAGGGGATACAAAAAAATTCTCCAATGCAAAATAAAAGCAATGCACATAGGATAAAAATAAAAATTGAAGCATGAGCATGTAACAACAAGTGGGAAAATATGGGAAAATAGGTAAACAAGTTTTGTTTTACTAAATATGTATGTTAGGTGAGATCTTAGTCTAATTAAGTATTTACTTATTAGCTCACTTAGCCTTATACATATATCCTTACCTTTACGTTAGCCCCATTACAACCTTAATTAAAGACCTCATGATTTTTGGTGTGACTATATTCTATAATTGTTGATTGGTTAGATGAAGAACGAAGTTATAGAAAGTAAGAATGAAAAGAAAAGTAGAGTGAATAAACCCAATAAATACTGAGTGACTAGAGAGTAAACATAAATCCAGTGAGGGTTCAATAACTCATCAACATATATCTGTGCTTAAATTACTAATTGTTTTGCAAGTTTGTACAATATTTTTCGTTCCCATCTCATTTGCTAAAATGCTTTATTATTTGAGGGTTGGCTATATATATATATATATATATATATGACTCCTTGAGAATGTGAATTAATTTGGCTACATGTAAGCTTTATATATGAGTGGATAAATTGGAATTACATGACTCATTTAGGTAGATGCATTTAGAATAGGTTGCATTGCATAACATTCCACCACTTTAACCTAACCTTAATCTTCATCTTGGATTTAGCATGAGGACATGCTATTGTTTAAGTGTGGGGAGGTTGATAAACCTATATTTCATGAGTTATTTTGTGCTTAGTTTGAGTGATTTATTCAATCCTTCACCCACTTATTCATATTAATTGCATGGTTTTACTTTCCCTTCCTTACTATGTGATGTATGTGAAAAACATGTTTTCTAAGATTTAAAATTAATTATTTTAATTACCTTTATTTCCATTTGATACCGTGATTAGTGTGTTGAGTAGTTTCAGATTTTCTAAGGCAGAATGACTTAAAGGATGGAAAAGGAAACATACAAAAATGGAAGGAAAGTGCGAAACGGAGCTTTGAAGAAATTGGCACCCACGCGACCGCATGGACGACGCGATCGCGTGCCAGAAGCGAAGAAGCAGCGACGCGGCCGCATGACTGACGCGACCGCGCGCCTTAAGCAGAACGCATACGACGCGGACGCGTGACTGACGCGACCGCGTGGCAAGGAAAAGCTCCGAATGACGCGACCGCGTGACCCACGCGGATGCGTGACAGAGGCCACGAATCAGAATTTACAGAATACGCCCCCAACAATTTCTGAAGCCCTTTTTGGCCCAGATCCAAGTACAGACAGCATAGACTAGAGGTTATAAATTGGAGGAATGCATCCATTCAAAGGGGGGGCTCGCATTTTTGTTACTTCCGATGATTTAGATTTAGTTTTGAGAGAGGTTCTCTCCTCTCTCTCTTAGGATTAGGATTTAGGATTTCTCTTAGCTAGTAAGAGTGACTCTCAATCCAGGTTTTTATGTTCCTTTGTTTTTAGGCTTCCCTGTCACTTTATTTATTTATTCCAGCATTTGAGTTAATTATTTACTTTTATAATTTAATTTATGAATTATTCCATGTCACAGATTATTGTTTGAATTAATGATAATTGAGGTATTTTCAGTTTATGATTGCTTGCTTTTATTTACGTTACCATTGCTTCCGATCTGAAGATATTTTTTTCCAGCAATTTACTTTTTCCCCCTTTTGGCCTTGGTTAAGAAATCAGTAACTCAACAGTTATCAAACTCAGCGTAAGTGATAATCGTTATCTTACTAATTAAACTGAACTTCAATAATCCCAACTTTTTCTTAGGAAATAAATAGGATTCGAAGGTCAAACTAATTAGTCCCTTGACTTACCTTTGCTTCAAAGGTTAACTAAGTGGAATTAAGATACAACTTTCATTATTGTTGAGAGGGATAACTAAGTTGGACTTCTAATTTCTCTCACCTTGACAAAAGTTGCTTTACAGTATTTATTTATTTTAATTGCCATTTATATTACTTATTCCTCATTCTTGAAACCCCGATTTCACAATCTCCATAGCCAATAATAAGAACATACCTCCTTGTAGTTCCTTGAGAAGACGACCCGAGGTTTGAATACTCGGTTAACAATTTTTTAAAGGGGTTTGTTACTTGTGACACCCAAAACATTTGTATGAAAGAACTTTTGAAGGTTTAGAAACTATACTTGCAACGAGAATTTATCCGCAAATTTCTAGATCACGCAAAAATTCTCTCATCAACAACTCATCTTTTTTAATTTTAATAACAAACAAAATTAATTAGCTACAAAAATTTGATATATAATAATTTCGATCATTTAAATTTTAATTCACACAAATTGGGTTAGAAATTAATTAAAACTTAATAATCAATTATATAGTCATGGTAGAGTGTTTCTTGAAGGAGTATTTGAAGGTTGACTTGGTTGTGGGAAGAGAAATGAAAGAGTTTTGTGGTTATTTCTTAGGGTTTATGGAAGAGAGAAAAAATAATAATAATGCTTTGGAGCTTGTTCAAGAAGGGAAAGGAAGTTGTTCTTCCAATATTATTGGAATTTCAGGATTCCGTAATAAGGATTTTCGTCATCATGAGATCTTTTCCCGTTGCAAGGTTGGTCTTCTATATTATTATTATTATTATTATTATTATTATTAACTTTTTTATTATGTTAGTAAATAATATTTAAGGCTAGAAAAGAAAAAAATATAATTAGAATTTTTTACTTTGATTAAAAAATTTTTCGTACGCATATCCGATTTTTATATATACTAAATGTAATAATATTTAATAGTATAGTATTTGTTACAATAATGACTAAAAATATTAACTCAAATGAGTAAGACTAACCTAGGTTTATTGCTCGAATCCCAAATTTGAATTAGGTTCATTATCTTAGGACTCAATACAAATGAAGTTCATGTGTCCCATCTCAAATCGGCTCAAATCGAATTTTTATTGTTAGTTAGAGATGGTAATGGATATTCGTGTAGGCGCGTCAGACTTCGTTTCCTGTCATTCACTCCTGTTTTAAAAAAATATCCTCCGTCCCCTCTCTATCATCGTGACAAATCCATATTTAATTATCCTCTTAGAAAATATAGATATTTACCATTATCTATATAGATATTCTTTGAATTTTTTGTCAAAAAATGATAAAAAAAATCATAATATAATAATTAATTTAATATAATTCAACACAATTCATAGAATATTCATTATAAAAAATAATATTTCAAAATTAAATACATGAGGAGTGTTAATAGTAAATAAGAACTTAAAATTATATGTAATCAAATTAAAATGATGTATTTAATATGAATTGTAAGAAAAATTCTCGTTATTCAAGTATAATATACGCTTTATTATTTTGTACGAAATAATATTAGTTTTAATTTATATATTATTATTATTGGGTATTAAAAATAAATAGTGTTTATATTATTAGTATTTTTCTGACCTTCCTCAATTCTAATCATGATTAGTTCTAAATGCTTGCTTAGCTCATTAGAAATAAATACAATCTGATAAGTTTCTATCTGATAGTATTACATATTAGGATAATCATAGGAGAATTAACTTTAGCAAGTTAATGGTACGGTGTTTAATCACCACAAGAATGTTTTTATACAAAATTATCAATCATTTATATATGACTTCTAATAAAATAATATATTCAACATAAATGCTGTTTATTAAGTAAAAAATAACTAATTGACAAAAAAATCTATAATAATGGATATACTCATTTTAACAAATATTCTTCTATCTAATACTCTAAAAAATACACTGGTCACCCTAATTCACTACAAGAAAAAACATTTATGGCCACACTTTTTTTTGCTACGCTTTAAAAGCGTGGCCAAAAGTGGTTTATGGCTACGCTTTTATGAGGGTGGCGATTGAACAGAGATTTGGCCATTTTTTTGCTACGCTTCAAAAGCGTGGCGAAAAGAATCAATGACCACGCTTTTATGAGGGTGGCAATTGATGCGAGATTTGGCCACGTTTTTTTTGCCACGCTTAAAAAGCGTAGCCATAGAGAGAAACCGGTTACGCTTTTAAAGCGTGGCAATAGGGTTTTATTATTGTGGCGTTTGAAAAGCGTAGCCGTTTCCTACAAGCCTTTTGGCACGCTTCAAAAGCGTGGCCAAAAGGTTCCCCCAAAAAAAAAAATTTAAAAGGTGATGCGAGAAAATTGTCGGTAAAAAATTTCTCAAAGAAAATATCTCGTTGCAAGTATAATTCTAAACCAACAATGAATCCTCAAATCAAATTTAATATTGTTGTCTCTAGTTCAACCCCAATAAAATAACCGAGAGTATTAATCCCGGGTCGTTCTCCCTAGGAATTACAATGAAGTGCTTTATTATTAGCTTTGAAGGAATGTTTTGGGGTTTTTATAATAAGGAACAAGAAATGTAAATAGCAAAAGAATTAAGCTAATAACTAAAAAAGCTCTTGACAAGGAATGAGAACTAGAAGTCCTATTCTCATTATTATGATCAATTTTGACCAGAATTGTCCATTGCTCCCACTTAGTTAACCTCTAACTATGAAGGAAAGTCAAGTGGAGATAATCAATTTGAGTTCACAAGTCTTAGTCAAATCATAGTGAAAGACTAGCTTTAGTGGCGTGCAAATCAACTAGCAACTTCCAATTATCAATCAACAAGAGAGTTTGATAACTCAAGAGTTTCTAATTACTCAACCCAAGTCAAGAGGAAGAAAATCTAACTCATAACTAAAAGAAACATTTCATCAAACACCTAGTGGGCATAAACACAAAGCATGGTAAATTGCAAGAAATAGAAATCTATAATTACCAATTGCAAGAAAACAATAATAACAACTCAAATGAACAATAAGTAACATAGAACATAAATTGTATTAATGGAAATCAAAAGAAAACAAGAATGCATAAACATTAAAATAACAAAATAAAGGAAATAACAAATAAAACTAAGAGAGCAAAGATGCAGGAATAAGAAATGGTAAAGGAAACTACATGAAATCAAGAATTAAAAGCTAGATCTAAGAGAAATTAATCCTAAGAACCCAAACCTAATTCTAGAGAGAAGAGAGAGCTTATCTCTCTAGAATTCTAACCTAAAATATGTTAAAAACTAAACTATGACTACTTGGATCCTTTCCCTTCAATCTTTGGGTTCAATAGCATCAGAAATGAGTTGAATTGGGCCCAAAATGAGCTAGAAATTACTAGCCACAAGTTGCTTAAAATGGCCCACGCTGATCCTGGGATGTGCACGCATGGGCAATGCGTGCGCTTCACCTAGACGCCAGGCAACTATGAAAAATTGCATATCATTTTGAAGCCCTAGATGTTAGCTTTCTAACGCAACTGAAATTGCCTCATTTTGACCTTTGTAGCTCAAGTGATGATCGATTAAGTACGGAGAGGTCAGGATTGACAGCTTAGCAATTACTTCATTTCTTCATGAGTTCTCCATTTTTACATGCTTTTTCATCATTTTCTCAATCCAATCTTTGCCTTCTAAACCTGAAATCACTTAACAAACATATCAAGGCATTGAATGGGAGGAAGGTAAATTAAATTTAGCAATTTAAGGGCCTAAAAAGCATGTTTTGTTTCTTAAGCACAATTAGGAGAAATCCACAAAACCATGCTATTTTAGTGAATAAGTGTAGGAAAAGTTGATAAAATCCACCAAATTCAATACAAGATAAACCATAAAATTGTGGTTTATCAAAAAGCTTGCGTACCTTTAAGCCCCATAATTTGATCTTTCTCGCTTTAAAGACCCGTAAACCCTAACCCCTCCTTCAAAATCCCCAACTCGTTCAGCAGCGGTGATAACCCTAACTGTCTCTTCATTGTGCTTGGCCCTCACCGTGACGATAACACTCCGATGAAGTACCACTCTGACGACACTCCGTGAAGAACGTCGCTGCGCTCGCAATGCCTCCACCGACAATCCCTCTTCCGGCACCCTAACCCTCCTTCTGCGGTGACTATCTGTGGTGGTGACTCCTTCCGCTCACTTGTGGTCACAAACCCACCGTCGATGCTCCCTTTGCCGTCGCTCCCTTAGCTTCTGTCGCTGCAAACCCCTAACCCCTTCCGCGCCGCTCCTTTCCTGCTTAGCTCTCTGGCGGTGACTCTCCAGGCCTTCATCGATCTTAGCTTCTTGCTTCTTTATAAGTCCTCTTCTTATTCCTTTCTTTTATTTCTTTTCCTATTACACACTTTCATTCATTGATTTTCCTATTTCTTTTCCTATGGTTAAACATAATTTTCCATATTCTAATTGTATTCACTTTCATTCGGGAATCTTTGAAAAAGTTTTAAAACTTGTGATTTGCTATGTTATTATTGAACTGCAGGATAGTTAGAGAGTACATGTGTGGACTTACTGCTGTATGAAGAACTCTGATTAAGAATGCATCACAGGGTAGGTACAATGTCTTTTGGAGGGTTGAAGTTTAATTTTATTTTTATTTTGAAAGGAATTAATCATAAATCAACGTTCTGTTTCTTTTTGGTTGAGTTTGTCTTAATGATTTAAAAAAAAATTACCAACACAAAATGACATGATAAAAATGTATTTCTACAAAATTTCGGTTATCACATTTATTAAAATACTAATTTAAGTTAGTTCTTCAGAGAGAATAATTTTAAACAAATTAAAAGCAAGTAAGGTTGACTTGAGTTTATTAGATTTGTAAGATCTTAACTGATATAATAGTAGAATAAGAGTCCCCGTCACAGTGGCGGAACTTAAAACAAAATTTTGGGGGGCCACATAGAAGATAATTATCAAAATACTTTTGATATGGACCCATTTAAGATAAGTTCGTCTAATCTAATCTCTCTGGTTTGAGTGATATTGCCAAATTTAAAGCCATTTTTCAGGGTCTCATTCTAAAAAATTAAGATAACTTTTTGAACTTTTAAAGGTTGCATCTCACTTTTTTCGTGATTCATTAAAGTAGAAGAATTATCTACAGGTGTTGATACTGTAAAAATTATATGTTTTTCTTCTTAAATATTAGCCTTTCTCTTAAAAAATGCATCAATTCTTTGATTTTTCATTATTATTTTATATAAAAATTTGAATATATATCCTGTAGAATATTTANAACTTAAAGATAGAGAAAATGTTATTTATTGAACTTATTGAGTACTTTAAGTCATAATAAAATATTTAAACCAATTGAATTATTTTTTATCTTTTAAAAAAGTACTACTAATTTTTTTATAAAAAGTTTGGGGGCCATGACCACCCCTTGTCTGAACTAAACTCCACCAGAGGCCCGACAAATCTTGCATATGAATTGATTTCAATTTTCACATTATATGTGCTTAGCGTTGAGAACAAGACACTGGAGACTATCTAAACTTGGGTTTCCACCTTTCTTTAGCACAAATAAATTATGATTTGAATCTTAGCATTTTAGTAATGATTTAAAGTACATTAATTTAATTTTTCATTTTCTTTATCATTAGATGCTGAAAATCATGGTGATTAAAATATAATGGATACGGTGTACTAGATTCAAATAGAAGTTATGTGTATAGGATTAAAATATAATTGGGGTAATTACATAAAGATAACAATGTCTATTTTTTACTTATTTTTTATTTTTATTTTTATTTTTATTGTGGTAATTACATTGCTGTGCTATTTTCTTGCTCAAGGGAGAAAAGTGTGGAGTTTTTTTCATGGCTCACTTAATTATTTGATGAGGTTAGAAGCTATGGATTATTCATTCTTTGTTTCTTTCAACTTTAATTTGTTGCTGAAATTCAGTGGATTCATAGCTATTAAGCATAGTTCTAACAAGTGAGGAACTTTGCCTCCCTTATTTTTGTCTATTTTTGACGTTTGCTTTAGTATTTTGAATTTTTCTTTCTTTCACCCATCATGTTTATCATATCATTGTTATGATTCTTTGTAGGTTCAGACGGATTATTCATCTCCATTCAAATGTTCAAATGCGTCAATTACAGATGCTGCAAGAAAGACACATTGTGAGTTATAAGGCGGATTATTCATCGCCATTTGATGAAAGTAAAATGGAAAAATTAGACATGATTAGTCTTATTTATCTTCTTTCCCAAAGATAAATTAGCATTTGCTTTGGATTTGATTTCTTTTAGTGCATTTAGATGCCTAATGTTAGTGATCTTAATGGCGAAGAACATTCCCTCATAATTCTATTTTTAATGAGTCAATGTGCTACTGGTTCTAAAGTTAGTTTTCTCAGGTGTACTGATGAGCGGATAATTTATACGCTTTTTGGCATTGTTTTCATATAGTTTTTAGTAAGTTTAAGCTACTTTTAGGGATGTTTTCATTAGTTTTTATGTTAAATTCACATTTCTGGACTTTACTATGAGTTTGTGTGTTTTTCTGTGATTTCAGGTAAATTCTGACTGAAATTGAGAGATTTGAGCTAGACTCTGAAGAAGGCTGACAAAAGGACTGCTGATGCTGTTGGAATCTGACCTCCCTGCACTCGAAATGGATTTTCTGGAGCTACAGAACTCCAATTGGCGCGCTCTCAACGGCGTTGGAAAGTAGACATCCAGGGCTTTCCAGCAATATATAATAGTCCATACTTTATTCGAAGAATGACGACGTAACTTGGCGTTAAACGCCAAGTACAAGCTGCTGTCTGGAGTTAAACGCCAGAAAAACGTCATGATCCAGAGTTGAACGCTCAAAACACGTCATAACTCGAAGTTCAACTCCAAGAGAAGCCTTAGCTCGTGGATTGATCAAGCTCAGCCCAAGCATACACCAAGTGGGCCCCGGAAGTGGATTTATGCATCAATTACTTACTCATGTAAACACTAG
>NC_029778.3:68279598-68281346 GCF_000817695.3 Arachis duranensis
TCACAATTTCGTCCACCAAGTTTTTGGCGCCGTTGCCGGGGATTGTTCGAGTATGGACAACTGACGGTTCATCTTGTTGCTCAGATTAGGTAATTTTCTTTTCAAAAACTTTTTCAAAATTTTTTTCTTTTTATTTTTCGTCTTTCCAAACTATGTTTTTCGAAAAATTAATAAAAATACAAAAAAAAATTAGAAAATCATAAAAATAAAAAATATTTTGTGTTTCTTGTTTGAGTCTTGTGTTAATTTTTAAGTTTGGTGTCAATTGCATGCTTTTAAATTTTTCTTGCATTTTTTCAAAAATCTCATGCATTCATAGTGTTCTTCATGATCTTCAAGTTGTTCTTGACAAGACTTCTTGTTTGATCTTGATGATTTCTTGTTTTGTGTTGATTGTTGTTTTTCATATGCATCTTTGCATTCATATTTTTCATGCATTAAAAATTTCTAAGTTTGGTGTCTTGCATGTTTTCTTTGCATCAAAAATTTTTCAAAATTGTGTTCTTGATGTTCATCATGATCTTCAAAGTGTTCTTGGTGTTCATCTTGACATTCATAGCATTCTTGCATGCATCTTGTGTCTTGATCCAAAATTTTCATGTTTTGGGTCATTTTTGTGTTTTTCTTTAAAAATTTAAAAATCAAAAATATCTTTTCCTTATTTGTTTTTCTTTAAAAAATTCAAAAAAATCAAAAAAATTTCTTTTCCTTATTTTCCTCCAAATTTTCGAAATTTTGGGTTGACTTGGTCAAAAATTTTTAAAATTAGTTGTTTCTTACAAGTCAAGTCAAAATTTCAATTTTAAAAATCTTATCTTTTCAAAAATCTTTTTCAAAAATCATATCTTTTTCATTTTTTTTATAATTTTCGAAAATTTCAAAATTATTTTTCAAAATATTTTCAAAAATCTTTTTCTTATCTTTTTATCCAATTTTCGAAAAATTAGCTAACAATTAATGTGATTGGTTCAAAAATTTGAAGTTTGTTACTTTCTTGTTAAGAAAGGTTCAATCTTTAAGTTCTAGAATCTTAATCTTGTAGTTTCTTGTTAGTTAAGTCAATTTTAAAATTAAATCTTTTTCAAAATATCTTTTTCAAATATATCTTTTTATCTTTTATCCTATCTTTTTCAAAATTTTATCTTTTTCAAAATTTGATTTCAAAATATCTTATCTAACCTCCTATCTTCTTATCTTTTTCAAAATTTGATTTCAAATCTTTTTCAATCAACTAACTAACTCCTTGTTTGTTTCTTATCTTTTTCAAAACCACCTAACTACTTTTTCCTCTCTAATTTTCGAAAATTCTCCCCCTCTTTTTCAAAAATTCTTTTTAATTGTTTTACATTTTAATTTTAAACTTATTTTATTTTTAATTTTCGAAATCACTAACTCTTTTTCAAAAATTAATTTCGAATTTCTCTTCTCTTTTCTTCTTTTATTTAATTAATTAATTACTAACACTTCTCTTCACTTCTCTTCATCCAAATCCGAATCCATCCTTCTTCTTTCTTCTACCCCTTTCTTCTTTTACTAACATAAGGGAATCTCTATACTGTGACATAGAGGATTCCTTTTTCTTTTTCTTGTTTTCTTCTCTTTCTTATGAGCAGGAACAAGGATAAAGGCACTCTTGTTGAAGCTGATCCAGAACCTGAAAGGACTCTGAAGAGAAAATTAAGAGAAGCTAAATTACAACAATCCAGAAATAACCTTTCAGAAATTTTCGAACAAGAGAAGGAGATGGC
>NC_029778.3:68283939-68285195 GCF_000817695.3 Arachis duranensis
CCATATCCAAACTCTAAGTTTGGTGTGGAGACAACATTGACTTGATCACTCTGTGGCTCCATGAGAGCCACTGTCAAGCTATTGACATTAAAGAAGCGCTTGTTGGGAGGCAACCCAATTTTATTTATCTAATTTTATTTTATTTTGTTTCTTTGTTATTTTTATGTTTAATTAGGTACATAATCATGAGGAGTCACGAAAAAATCAAAAAAAATTAAAAACAGAGTCAAAAACAGAAGAAAAAAATTTTTCACCCTGGGGGACGCACGGGCTGGCGTTCAACGCCCAGAAGATGCATATGGCGGGCGTTCAACGCCAGAACAGAGCATCTTCCTGGCGTTGAACACCCAAAACAAGCAACATCCTGGCGTTTAACGCCAGGATGCGCACGCAGAGGACAATCTGGCGCTGAACGCCAGAAACAAGCATGAAACTGGCGTTCAACGCCAGAAACATGCATTACATGGGCGTTTAACGCCCAGAACATGCACCAATGGGCGTTTGAACGCCAGAATGGTGCATGAAGGCAATCTACACGCCTATATGGTGAAGGAATGGTATTTCTTTTCACCTCAGGACCTGTGGACCCCACAGGATCCCCACCTACCCAATTCTCACCTTCCCTCTTAATCCTATTTTTGTGATTTGAATATCCATGTCACAATTCCCAAAACCCTTCACCAATCACCTCAATTCCTCTTCCCACTTACCCCATGCACCATTCACATCAACCTCCTCTTCCCCATAAACCCCACCTACCCCCACTACATTCAAATTCAATTTCCCACCCATTCCCACCCAAATTGGCCGAAACCTAACCCTCCCCCCACCCTATAAATACCTCTCCTTTCTTCCTCATTTTCACACATCACTACCCATTCTTCTCTCATATAGCCGAACCCACTTCTCTCCCTCTCTTCCAAATTCTCTTCTTCTTCTTCTTCTACTCTTCTTTTCTTTTTGCTCGAGGACGAGCAAATTTTAAGTTTGGTGTGGTAAAAAGCCTAGCTTTTTATTTTTCATTCACCATCAATGGCACCCAAGACCGGAGTTTCCTCAAGAAAAGGAAAAGGGAAGGCAAAAGCTTCCACTTCCGAATCATGGGAAAAGGAGAGATTCATCTCCAAGAGCCACCAAGACCACTTCTATGATGTTGTGGCAAAGAAGAGGGTGATCCCTGAGGTCCCCTTCAAGCTCAAAAAGAATGAGTATCCGGAAATCCGACATGAGATCCAAAGAAGAGGGTGGGAAGTCAT
>NC_029778.3:68287407-68294733 GCF_000817695.3 Arachis duranensis
TCTCTCTTATTCTTATTCCAAGATATTTATTCGTACCCAAGAACATGATGAATGTGATGAGTCAAATTACCCTCATCATTATTTTCACTTATGAATGTATGTGATTGACAACCACTTCCGTTCTACATGCAACCGAGCTTGAATGTGTATCTCTTAGATTCCCCAACAGAATCTTTGTGGTATAAGTTAGATAGTTGGCGGCATTCATCTGGATCCGGAAAGTCCACCCTTGTCTGTGGTGTTCCGAGTAGGATTCCGGTAATGAATGACCGTGACGTGCTTCAAACTTTAACCTGCTGGGCGTTAGTGACAGACGCAAAAGAGGGATTCTATTCCAGTAGGAGCGGGAACCAACCGGTGATTAGCCGTACTGTGACAGAGTGCGTGCATTAGTTTTCACTGCGAGGATGGGATGTAGCCATTAGCCATGGGTGATGCCTCCAGACTGGTTAGCTGTGCGAGTGACAGCCGCACAGGTTATTTCCCCGTGAGGAATGAAAGTAGCCACAGTTGATGGTGAACCCCTATACAAAGCTTGCCATGGAAAGGAGTAAGAAGGACTGAGTAGAAGGAGTAGGAGAGCAGGCGTGCTTGAGCCATGCAGCATCTGCACATACTTAACTGATACCTCTACTAATGAATCTGCATAAGTGTTCTATCCCTTTTATTATTCCTTTTTATTATTAATTATTCGAAAACCCATAAAACTATTTTAATCTGCCTAACTGAGATTTGCAAGGTGACCATAGCTTGCTTCATACCAACAATCTCTGTGGATTCGACCCTTACTCACGTAAGGTTTATTACTTGGACGACCCAGTACACTTGCTGGTTAGTTGAACGAGATTGTGAAGGAAATAAACAATGCCCTCAGAGCATAAATCCAATTACAAGAAAAAAGGGAATCACAATTTCGTCCACCATGTACTCTTCATGAATGACTTGGATAATCCTCACATGGCAGAGATTGAAGTAATGATTGCTGAACCAAAAAGGTAAAAGCTTTAATTTTCATGTCATAAACAAGTTTCTAACATATTTGGTTCACGGTTCACCAGTTTTTTTCTAGTCCTTTTTACTGCATTTGTTTCATAGATACTTTCTTATTGAAAATGAATGCCATTCCTTTTTATTTTATGTTAATAAAAAAATAATCATAAGAAAAAAGAACCACAACTTCATCCTTGAAAAGTTCGAGATAACATATTCATCCTAGAAATAGACAGCGAGTGATTAGTTTCCTAAACCTTTGAGAGTCACTCTATTGGGTCTCCTTGAAGTTGCTGCTTTGTCATCTAACCCTAAACAAAGGTTGTGTTTACTTGATATATTTGGTATGTTTATTTGTAAATCTTAGATAAGGTTTTGTTGATTACTTTTGCTGCTTTGCGAATAGTGAAGTTAGAATCTTTTTGGCAATATCGAGTATATGCCACTGTTCTGAGGGTTACCTAAAACTGTAGGTCGATCTCAGATGAGATATGCGGTGGTAGTCGGTGCTGCTGTGTCCGACCTGTTTAGAGCTGGTGGCCAGAGCTGTCGTGTCCGACTTGTTGGATCTGGTAGCCGAAGCTGTCATGTCCGACTTGTTGGATCTGGTGGAGCTGCTGATCCTTGATCACCGGAGGGTGGTGGTACATACAAGAGACTCCGATGCTTAAGTTAGCACAGGCTTTAGACAGGTTTTTAGTGTAGAATTAGAGTATGAGTTATACTTGGGTGCTCCAGTGTATTTATAATAGTGTGGAGTGACCTTTCTGGAGATAAGATAGTTATCCTATCTTATCTTTTAGTGAAGTCATCTTATCTTTAAGGGGGACCGCCTTTATCTTTCTAGGCTTTAGCTGCCTTTAGATTTGGGCTGGGTTCCTTCGTTTGGGCCTTCTTTGGGCTTCTCTGGCAATTTGGCCGATCTCTTTGAGAAAAGGTCGGTCGACTTGTTCTTTAATCAGCCCGGGTTGTATAGCTCGACCTCGGGCATGAATAGCCACTATATGGTGTTTTTGGTTGAACCACAATTTAGATGTTTGACCTCATTTTGTGTAATGCTTATGATCTTTTTAGAGTTCTTACAATATCAGAAATTTAGAATATTGAGAGATTGGAAAACTATGCTTCACTTATCTTTTAGTGCATTTAGCTGTCTATTGTGTCTAATGTTACTCACTGGTTGGTTTTAATCTATACTTATGCACCTGAGAAAACTATGCAGGTAGTAATGCTGGACATTGTATCAGGGAACTCATGAAAAATTGCAAAAATATTGTGTCGGATCATGAAGATCTTTCAACAATGAAACCTACAGAAGTTATCACCAGTGGTACTTCTGAAACCCAAAAGTTAGAATCATTTGCTATTTTGGTTGCTCATTTTGATGGTCAGGTAAATAAATGATTAAATGAATCGCTAATTAACATAAAGCTCCCGCAGTATATTGTTTAACTATGCAAGTAATCCATAGAAATTTATCTGTAGGCTTTTCATGCATCCAATGTCAGGAACACTGGATTTATGGTAATAAGAGATGGTTGCATCTTTTAGAAATCAACTCCCATGCTCCATGAGTTTAGTTTTCTATTACAAATAGTTACAGGCGAAGATCCATCAGAAATCATTAAGGTATGTAATCTACCTCATATTCATCGTCGCCTAATCTGAGATATAGTTTGGTTTTAGAGCCTTATAACTCACCAAAATTATTTATCAGCATTCAAATTGGTTTCTTTTCTTCTGCAGGAAAGACTGGGCCAGCTATAACAGCATGATGGCAATGTAGAACTAAAGAAGCATGATTTCTTGCACTACTCTTATCTGAAAATGTTCTTCATTATTGATTACTAATTAATGAGCTTATGCTGATGTGCCTCAGCCATTGAAATTTTATGTTAATATGTACTTTATAAACGTTCTTTTAATTTCTTAGTCAAGGCCCCAACGGTCCTTATGTTGATTTCTAGCGTAATCATGGTGTTGTTGTACTTCTATTGTACAGTTGCATTATTAGTTCTTGATATCATTGCCTTAATGTGTATAGTTATTTCCTTATTCTTTGACTAAATTATATTTAAGTTTAAGTGCTAATTTTATTGGGGAAATTCGTTACTTACATTGGTTTTGTTAATTGAGCTCCAAGTTTTCTATGCTAATCTTCGTTGGTTAAAAATAGGATTTTTTTTAAAAAATTTGATAAGGCTATTGCCACGCTTTTAAAACTTGGCCGTATCTCTCTATCACTATGCTTTAAAAGCGTGGCTATATCTCTTTATTAGCACGTTTCAAAAGCATGGCTATATCTCACATATGTCCATGCTTTAAAAGCGTGGCCATATCGCTCATATACGGCCACGCTTTTAAAGCGTAGCCATATCTGGCACATATAGCTACGCTCTTAAAGCGTGGCCATATTTAAAAGCGTGGCAAAAAATAAAGCGTGGTAATAAGTCACCAAAAGTGTGGCTATAGAGCAATCGGCACCCCTTGCAGTTGTGACCCTTCCAAAAGCGTGCCGGTAGCTCAAAAAGCGTGGCAAAAAAACTATCGCTACGCTTTTTCTTTTTTTACTTTTTGCCTCGCTTTAAAAGCGTCGCATAAAACGTGTTTTCTTGTAGTGATTACTAGAAATCTAACTTCCATCGGCAACGTTAGAATGCTTAAATTAAGTCATTTCTAGGATATGGTATTTGTTAAACAAATAATCAATAAAACATTCATCCATACCTTCTCATTTTGAGTATATTTATATATAAAAAATTATATATAAAAAGAAAAGAAATGAAGAGTTGAAATAGTAAAAGCGATAAAAATGATGATTCTTAGAACAACTCCAATAGGATCAATTTTAGATATTAATTTTGACCTAAATAAGCTGATTTAAAATTAAAACTTCCATTGGATGTCATTTTTGAAATGATACTGGTATCAATAAGGAGATACCGTATCACTTTAGAAAAAGAAGAGTGAAATGTTGCCACTTATTTAAACACATCTATCACTACTAGAAAATTAGTTATTACAGATAGATATTTCTGACGAATTTTATCTCACAGAAGTACAGACAAAATTTCAGAGGGATTTTTTGTCAGAAAAGAAAAAAATGAATTAGCATAAATTACAGACGGAAAAGAGAATCCGTCGATAATTCCGTTGAAAAAATTAATTTTTTTTGTCGGAAATAGTTACAGACAAAAAATCTGTCTGTAATTAAGTGGACAAAACACTGCGTTTTATTAAATTATTACAGATGGAAAATCCATCTGTAATTTAAAATTTTCCCTCGAAAATATTGTATCGTGCATTTTATGATGGATTGTGCCCAAGTTCTATTCATTCACAACACCAAATCAAATGAGCTCAACCTAGCATTCACCTCTCCGTCGACGAGCTTCTTCTTCTCCTTTTCTCACCCACAGCGCCACTGCCAGCTACCCTAACCGCCGCAACTACCTTCTCTTTCTTCTCCTCTTTTATTAATTATTACTACTGTAGACTATAGGTGAATAGGAGAGATTGGAGATCCTTGTAGTAGGCTTAGGGTTTTCACTTTCCAACGATTTTAACCTTCAACCTTTTGTTGTCGTGATTGGAATTTATAAGAGCAAAAATGGATGAAACCACAGAGGGCAAAACCGTCACGATGGAAGTTGAACCCAAAAAGCGCGAAGCTGATTCGGAAGGCGACGATCTTGTTGATGTTCCCTCAAAGAAGCCAAAGATGGAAGATTCTTAGGTTGTCGAAGCTTCTTTCGAAATTGATGCTGATGCAGCTGAGGATAAGGGTTCTAGAGCCACAATGGAAGATGTTTGGGTTGTTCTCTTAGACACAACTTTAGATTACTCTGGAAAATTAAGGTTATCATTATTATTATTATTATTATTATTATTATTATTATTATTATTATTATTATTATTATTATTATTATTATTATTATTACTTTGATTTATCACTAGTATTTGTTCCTCTTTTTTTTAACAAATAAATGGTGTGATTTATGGAAATAGGGTTCTGGATAATTTGTTGCCTGTTCTTGAAATCAAATTCATTTCTTGATTTTTTTCATTCTATTCTCTACTAATGATTATGAGAGCTTGGTTTTCAGGTGTGCACATTTTGCAAACAGAATTGCTTTTTTGTTGAGAAATGTTTAGATTGTTAATCTGGATTGCTGAACAAACAGAATTCAGAGAAACACTCAGTGAGTTTTTCTTTTTCTTCTTCCCTCCCCTCTATGAATTTTGCTGTGCACACCAAGTGTTCGATGGTTTGCTTATTTGTTGGTTTGACCTAACATGCACATCAAATGTTTGTTTCTTTTTTTTTATGTGTACATAAGTAGTAATATGTATCTTTATTCTTGCTATTTTACTCTTAATTAATTATTTTTATGTTGCAAGTTCTGTCAAGGGGAGGGGAGGCTATACAGATGACTATTGACCATGAACCTAATACTAAGTAGGGCAGCATTGAGAACAGAGGTGGCTTTGTCTCAAACATGCCAGGTTCTTCAACTAACCCTGAATTCTATGCTTTGTTGCTACTGATATTCAGTGCTGATTTTTGTGTTTTCATTCATCATTCCTTTTACTATAGGAACTTGAGTTTTGTTTGCTGTGATATTAGTTTACTCAATTCCTTTTACTATAGAGCAGTGTTTCTTCTCTGAGACTGATATTGTCTTTCCCAGAAAAAAGAAACTTCTTTTGGAATATAATGGACCACATGTTGCAAGAATCTCAGTTTACGAGGTATGCTATAAGAACCGTTTACTTATTAAAACCTCCTTGTCTTTTTATTGTTCCTTTGCTGCTTTTTATAGGTATCATGTAATGAATTTTATGTTTATTTATATGATTTTTGCCCTTTTTTTTTTAATTTACAGTGTGTTTGATGGAGAAAATTTAAAAAATAAACCTAAAATATTTATTTCGCAATGAAAAAATTTTAAAAATAATTCTATTTTACCTTACTGACGGATTTACAGACGGATTTTTTGTCTGTATTCAGAGTGTGAGATGATTTTTCAAGGTTCAAATTACAGACAGAAAATATGTCGGAAGATTTGTTGGAAATTTGCTGCTAATTATCGGCAAAAAATCTGTCAGAAAATCTGTCTGTAATTACAGACAGAAAATCCATCAGAAAATCTATCTGAAATTATAGATAAAAAATCCGTCGGTAATTTTTCGACGGAAAAAAATCCGTCGGTAAATAATTTCCGACGAGGCTTTTACAGAGGGACAAAATCCGTCTGTAACCAAAAATTCGTCTGTAATAAAGACTAAATCTGTCTGTAAATCTGTCTGTATTAATCCATTTTCTAATCGTGTATTAAATAAATACTAATGGTGTTATTGTAACGTAATGTTGTTTTATTATAATGTTGTAACAAAGACTCAATTAAAATTTACTGAAATAAATTAGATGTATTTATTTGTACTCTATATTTTATTATTTTATTTTTTGTTATCTTATCAATTTGGTAGAAAAATGGATCCACATCAATTTAACGTATTTTTTTAATTATTTATAAAATTTTAATTTTCTCTCAATCTAATATAGTATATAATTATTAATTTTGTGATTTTATATTTTTATTTTAGTTAAATTTTCACAATTTAATTAAATTTATTTAAAATAATAAAAAATAATTTAAAATTTAAATTGAAATAAAACTAAATATTGGAGTGACAAATTTTACATTAAGTTTCAAATCAAATCGTATGATATACGTTCACAAATATTTATGTAGCATCTTGTAAGATCTAAAATAAAATAAAATTAATACGAAGCATTAAAGATGTTCTTACAAGTTTGTTTGGCCATCTATATATAAAACATCAAAATATTATGATTATCTAACAAAATTAATTTGTATCTATTACATTGAATTTGAATAAGTAAGAAATCATCTTATTTTAGTTTGGTTCTTAATTCACATAATTTGAATTTAACTCAATAGATATGATTTAATTTGATTTGATATGATTGTTAATTGAAAATATCTCAGTTACCTATTTTATTCATAGATTTATTATTTTAATGACTAATAAATGAATTAAATTTATTAATTAATTAACACACATAATTAGTATAATTAATTTAGTTTAATAAAATAAAAAAAATAAATTAAAAAATACTATCAAAATATTAAAAAACATAAATTATAAAATATTATTAAAATAAATTAATATAAATTATAATAAATTGTATAATATTTAAAGATCTAATTAAAATAATTAGTTGATATAATTAATTTATCATCGTAAATTATATTTAATGAGTTAAAAAAAAGAAATTAAAAAATATTCTAAAAAATATGCTACATCAGT
>NC_029778.3:68294976-68296168 GCF_000817695.3 Arachis duranensis
TTGCGAACACTTTTTTCTACTGTTTAGCGATGGTTTTAAATTTTCTCATGAGAATTAAAAAGGCTTCATCAGTTTGAGGGTTGCCAGGGGACATAGAAATAATTTCGGATTACCATTGGTAAAGAACATCGCTAAAAAGTTTGCGACAATTTTAGAGCTGCAAAAAGCCGTCACTAATTTATAATATTTTACAAAATATTTTTTATTCTATATTTAGAGACAGTTTAAAATTGAACCATTACTAAGTTATTTATTTTTGTTACTGTTTCAATTTTTTGCATTATATAATGACAATTTTAAATCACCACAATTTTTGAAAGTTTCAAATCATTGTTAATATTATTCTCTATTATAAGATTACGAGAACCAAACTAGCCATTAAACTGATCAAATGACTAATTTAATAGTTCAACCAAAATTGAATCGTAATCGAATCGATTTAGTTAAATATATAATAAAATTATTAAGAATTCAATATACAATTTTAAATATTCAAATTCAATATTTTCAAAAATAATAAAATTTAAAATTTTACTATTTTACATAATAATTTATTCATATTTTATCATAAAAAATTCACAAATAATTTTTTTTAATTAAGTTCTAAGTAATCAACAACAATACTCATCATATCAGCAACACAAATTTAAAATTGAAATAAGTACTTCAGAATCAGAACAAAATGGTGATAAGAAAATGAAAGAAGAGAGGAATTCTTGAAATATAAGAAACAAAGAAATGAATTCAAAGACTTAGAAAAAAGAACAGAATTATTTACATACTAAAAAAACATATACAAACGTTTAAACCATCAGCAACTAATTTAGAATCACAAAAAGTTTTAACAAAGACTTCTAATTAAGTATTCAACAACAAAAATTCAGAGCACAAAAACAAAAAGCTCAGCATCCAAATCCAAAAAATCCAAGAATGGAAAAACTAAGCAAAAAATTCAAACCCACCATCCAAACTAATTTCAAAATTACATCAATAACCCCAACTTAGAACATAATTCCAACTTAAACTCTAGTACACAAACTCAATTTAGAATCGTAGAAATTGAAACTAAAGAAGAAGTGGCTTATCAGAGACATGGCGAGGGAGGAAACACTGTGACAGAGTGAGTTTGGACAGAGACTGAACTCAGAAGAGGATCAGTTCATGATGATGAGGCTTTGGGTAGAGATTCATG
>NC_029778.3:68296207-68296504 GCF_000817695.3 Arachis duranensis
AGAGAGAGAGAGAGAGAGAGAGAGAGAGAGAGAGAGAGAGAGAGAGAAGACGTGCTTGAAGAGGATCGAGCAACTGTTCGCAACCGATGTAAATAGGGCCAAAGAGAAACTGTTTGTGACGACGACGAGTTGTCCACGGCAGCAGAAAGGGATATTCGCATTTCGCTGTGAGAGGGATTGATGAAGGAGACGGGCTCGATGACAAAGACAAAGAGACGAGTTCAGGGCGGCCGATGACGATGAGGACGAGACGGTGATTCTAACGGCAGCTCCGAGTAGAGAGGGCGCTAGCAGTGC
>NC_029778.3:68296582-68299484 GCF_000817695.3 Arachis duranensis
AGGTATTCTGAGTTTTTTTTGTCAAAAATTAAACTCTGAAAATTGCCAAAAAATCAACTGGTTCTACCAGTTCTGGTTTATCGTTCGATCGATTTTTCACTGATTTTTTGCAAGATGGCTTTCTGTGTCAACTAGACTAGCTCGAAGATCAGTTCCTAGTTAACTTTGTTGAACCGGCCAATCCAGTTCGGTATTCAAAACACTGCTCTTTTATATTACTAAATTTTTCAATTTCAAATACTCATTTCTCAATAAAAATTTCTACATCAAAACATTTGTACAATCATAGATCTAATTCATCGCTCATCCTATTCATAATTTATGTATATATAAAGAACAAGTACTAACATACATAATGCAAGTATTGCACCTATAACATAATTCAAATATTTCTCAATATTTTACAAATTCATATAAAATAAAAGACTTTCATTCATAGAAAATTCAAACGACAGTTACAGATTGCATAAAAAGCATAATATTTATACTAAAAAAGAAGATAAATATTTTCTATAGTGAGCTATAAACTAAGAGAAGGCACAAGATTTGATCCCAAAGAATCTTAAGGAGTAGAAATAGGGACAAACTGGTGCACGAAATTGTGATAATCAACAATGGCGCCAAAGACTTGGTGCTCTCAAACGTGAATCACACTTAGTCACAATTTCGCACAACTAACAAGCAAATGCACTGGGTCGTCCAAGTAATACCTTACGTGAGTAAGGGTCGATCCCACAGAGATTGTTGGTATGAAGCAAGCTATGGTCATCTTGTAGATCTCAGTCAGGCGGATTCAACTCTATTAAGAAATTATAGTATATGAAAATAAATAAATAAATAAAGAACAGAGATACTTATGTAAATTAATGGTGGGAATTTCAGATAAGTATATGAAGATGCTTGTCCCTGTTGGATCTCTGCTTTCCTACTGCCTTCCTTCAATCCTTCTTACTCCTTTCCATAGCAAGCTGTATGTAGGACATCACCGATGTTAATGGCTACATCCCATCTTCTCAGTGAAAATGGTCCAAATGCTCTGTCACAGCACGGCTAATCATCTGTTAGTTCTCGATCATGTTGGAATAGAATCCCTTGATTCTTTTGTGTTTGTCATCACGCCCAACAATCGCGAGTTTGAAGCTCGTCGCAGTCATTCAATCCCGGAATCATACTCGAAATACCACAGACAAGGTTAGACTTTTCGGATTCTCATGAATGCCACCATCAATTCTAGCTTATACCACGAAGATTTTGATTAAGGAATCCAAGAGATATGCGCCCGGTCTAAGGTAGAACGGAAGTGGTTGTCAGTCACGCGTTCATAGGTGAGAATGATGATTAGTGTCACGGATCATCACATTTATCATATTGAAGTGCAACGAATATCTTAGAATAAGAACAAGCGGAATTGAATAAAAAATAGTAGTAATTGCATTGAAACTTGAGGTACAGCAGAGCTCCACACCCTTAATCTATGGTGTGTAGAAACTCCACCGTTGAAAATACATAAGTGATGAAGGTTCAGGCATGGCCGAATGGCCAGCCCCTAAAACGTGATCAATAGTCTCCTAAGATGAATAATAAAATAAAACTGAGACCAAAGATGAAAATACAATAGTAAAAAGTTCTATTTATACTAAACTAGTTACTAGGGTTTACAAAAGTAAGTAATTGATGCATAAATCTACTTCCGGGGCCCACTTGGTGTATGTTTGGGCTGAGCTTGATCTTTACACGAGCTGAGGCTTATCTTGGAGTTGAACGCCAAGTTGTAACATGTTTTTGGCGTTCAACTCTGGTTTGTGACGTGTTTGTGGCGTTTGACTCCAGAATGCAGCATAGAGCTGGTGTTGAGCGCCAGTTTACATCATCAAATCTCGAATAAAGTATGGACTATTATATATTGCTGGAAATCTCTGGATGTCTACTTTCCAACGACTTTGAGAGCGCGCCATTTGGAGTTCTGTAGCTCCAGAAAATCCATTTCGAGTGCAGGGAGGTCAGATTCTAACAGCATCAGCAGTCCTTTGTCAGCCTCCTTATCAGAGTTTTGCTCAGGTCCCTCAATTTCAGCCATAAATTACCTGAAATCACAGAAAAACACACAAACTTATAGTAAAGTCCAAAAATGCAAATTTAGCATAAAAACTAATGAAAACATCCCTAAAAGTAACTAGATCATACTAAAAACTACCTAAAAATAATGCCAAAAAGCAAATAAATTATCTGCTCATCACAAACCTAAGTCTTTTTCATTTCTAAATCTATACAAAATATGCTACATCTTAGTGAAATGAAAAAGATTGATTGGATAAGGTGTAAAACCTGGTTAATTAACGGCTAATTAACCCATAAATGAGAATTTATTCTAGAAAGCCCAAAATATGATTTTTATGGCTAAATGTGATAGAGGAGACTGAGACAAGAATTTCGGTACCAATTTTATAGAAATCGGACCAAGATTGGACCGAACGGGCCAAACCGGGCCAACCGGACCCAAAGTGGGCCCTTGGCCCAACATAACTAGACCAAAACCCTAGTTTTCAGCATTCTCTCTCCTCACTAAACACACTCACATGCTGAAAATGGAGGGAAGAACACTCTCTCAAGTTCTTTCTCTCACTTGACCTTCAAACCACCATAACTTTTGATCTAGAGCTCCGATTGCCGCACCGTTTGCGGCCACGCGTTCACCGCGAAGAGCTCTACAAAAACCCATACAATTAATCTTGAGGTAAGCCACGTTTTACTCTTCGAAATTCCAGTCTTGTTTTCGAGTTTTATGAGCAAAAATGTTGAGATTTTGGGCTCTTTGATGTTATAGGACCCAACTCTCTTGAAGGAGAAGGTTAATCTTGTCTCCTTGGACCTTGGGTGTGGTAAGATTCTCAACCCTAGTGTA
>NC_029778.3:68299568-68301259 GCF_000817695.3 Arachis duranensis
TGGGTATGATGATTGTGGCTTAGGTTGTGTATATGTGAATATTGGAGCTTGATTGGTGATTTTGAAAAGCTTGAAAAAGGGATTTGGTCGTGAAAAATCTGTTCTTGGAGGTATTGAGGCCTTGAGAGCTTGTGGATAAGTGGTTTGGAAGTGCTCCGGTTGAACTTGGGAAATCGGCTAAGGTATGGTTTCGGTTTTCCGTATCTAATATGTAATGTGGTAGGAAATACTTAGGCTAGAGGCCCTAAGATAGGCATTGAATTGTTGATGTTGTTGAATTGTTGATATATATGATGTGGTCATATATGTGATGATGATTAATGATGCCTTGATGGTATGATGTATGAGAAATATGCATGTTGTGATATATGCTTGATGATTGGTTGTGGTTGAATTGTGGGTTGAACCTTGGTTATGGTTGAATTGTGGGTTGAACCATGTTGATGGTGAGTATGATATTGATTGTGTGCAATGATGATTTGTTGGAATTGGTGTTGTTGAGAATTGGCATGAGGAAGAGTATATGATATGTCAATATGTTTGAGTTTGAGCCACTTGGGTGAAGTGGGTTAAAATGATGAGATAGTGATTTTGTAAATTGTGGTAATGTGTCAATGTGTGAGTTGAGGAGGCTTGATGTTGAATTTGATATATATTGATTGATTTCAAAGAAAAGGGATGAAGTTGGCATGTTTTGATTGGTTTTGAAAAGAGTTGAAAATGGCCTGTTTGAAAATGGCACTTTGTGGTTTTTATGAAAAACATGGTTTTTGGGCATACTTTGACGGGACATAACTTGAACTACGGATCTCTGTTTTGGTGCCAAATCTATTTAGAAATGAAATTGGATCCGGGATGTCCATGCCGTTCGAAGAACGGGTGAAAAATGATTTAAAATAAGGAAGTTATGTCCGTTGGAAGATTGGGGTTTAAATCTGTGAATTCTGCAGCTTTTAACTTAGAAAATCTTTAGCAGAATGACCCCTCGCGCATAGGTGCACTTGGCACGTATGCACCGTTCTTCCAGAAAATGCCATCCACGTGTGCGCGTGATGTGCGCGGGCGCGCCGATTGTGCTGCACCCAATGCCCAGCCATTTTCCAGAGATGTTGTGCGAAAACTGGCCAGCTTTGTGCCTGGGGCACGAGAGTACCCACGCGTACGCGTGGTTGACGCGTGCGCGTCGTTTGGCTATTTTTCAATCCACGTGTTAGCGTGCATGACGCTTACGTGTCGATGAGTTTTTGAGGCCATCCACGCGTGCGCGTGGAGTGCGCGTACGCGTGGCCCTGTTTTCATCCCAAAGTTGATTTTTGAGTTTTAAAAGCCAAATCTCATACTTCTAAGCCTCCGATCTCACCACTTATATATTAAATCATTATGATATGTCTAGCTATGAGAAGAAAGGCTAGTGAATGTGGTAAGTTGCGAGTGAAGCAAGGGGAAAATAAATGATCAATGAGGATCAAGCATGATTATGTGAGATGTGGAGGATGGTGGTGGAAGTGCTTGTTATGCCATATGCCGAAAGGCTGTAATTGTTAATGAAACGGCTGGTTATGGATTTAACCGTGAGCCGGATGGCTGGATTATTGCCGTGTTATGGCGGAGCCATGATTATGGCTATGTATAAATGCATATATATGCTGTTGAATGAATTGTGAATGTTGCACTTCCATTATCGGAGATGA
>NC_029778.3:68301459-68301947 GCF_000817695.3 Arachis duranensis
TGCTGGTGGTTGGGAGGTCTGAAGGAATTGGAAAAGAAAGTATTAGTTAGACTGAAGAATCTTTAGTCATTTGCCATTTATGGTTTAGCTTGTTTATAAGTTTTGATTTTATCTAGAGGAAGATCTAGAATTGCCTTCGACTTTCCTCTAATAATACATGTTAAATATGTGGGAACTGTTACCATGCTAGGAACCTGTGGTTCTCACCCATGCGGATTTTGTGGTTTCCAGATGCAGGACGTGAGGTTCCCGCTGAGGCATGCTAGAGACTTCTATAATTGCGAAGATCATTTGTTCTCAGGGCTATGTTTTGGTTTATATGTTTTGCTTAGATACTTTTATCTCCATTAAATAATACAACTGTGATGACTCCTCTTATGGGAGATTTTGGAGATTAGGTTTTATGTATTTGTGTCCCTTTGGGTTTCCTTTGGGGTTTTCCTTATTTTTATCATATGTATATATTGTTATGCTCGGACCGGTTATCT
>NC_029778.3:68301954-68302313 GCF_000817695.3 Arachis duranensis
TTGCTATGCTCGGACCGGTTATCTTCGCAGCCGGATCTTGAGTCTTGATATTCATGTTTTTGACACTCCTTTGTATACATATAATCTCGCGTTGGTTTATCCTTGTTCGTTACGTTATCGATCGGAGTGTTGCGCTTTTGAGTTGCATTTTTTTGTTTACCCCTTTTTCTACAAAGGCTCCTAGTTATAATCAATCATTCATACTACTATACGTAATAATTTTTATTTTAGAGGTCGTAATACCTTGCCATCTCTGAATTATGGCTTAAGCATAAGAGTCTGTATGGTAGGGTGTTACATTATGGTATCAGAGCAGTTCGTTCCTGTAGAGCCTGAGGGATGGACTGACTATGCTTCTG
>NC_029778.3:68302461-68312703 GCF_000817695.3 Arachis duranensis
AGTGTGTATAGGAACCAGATGGCGCCTCGTGGACGCGGTAGAGGTAGTGTGAGAGGTCGTATGAATGCTCGTGCGTCGGAGAATAATCCTAATGACCCGGTGAACTTTATGACTGCGTTGGAGAACATGGCTGCTGCTATGCAAGCCACTGTTGAGGCTCTTGGTCAACAGATGAACAACCATGGTAATGATGGAGGTGGAGTTCAGGGCCCGATGACACTGGCAAATTTTTTGAAGGCTAATCCACCTAAGTTCAAGGGAACTGCTAGTCCGACTGAGGCTGATACATGGTTTCAGGCTATAGAGCGAGCACTGCAAGCACAAGTGGTACCTGAAGGACAGCGTGTCGAGTTTGCTACCTATATGCTCACAGGTGAAGCATCGCATTGGTGGCAAGGTATCCAACGTCTTTTGCAGTAGGGTGATGATTATATCACCTGGAATGTCTTCTAGGAGGAGTTCTATAAGAAGTACTTTCCGACTTCTGCTAGGACGGCTAAGTAACTTGAATTGTTACAGCTGAAGCAGGGTACTATGTCCATATCAGAGTATATTGACAAGTTTGAGGAGCTGTTCAAGTTCTCTCGTATGTGCCAAGGGACTCCGGTGGAATATGAGGAATGGAAGTGTGTTAAGTATGAAGGAGGACTCCAGAGCGATATTTTCAGTTCAGTGGGACCAATAGAGATTAGGACTTTCTTCGAATTAGTGAACAAGTGTAGGGTTGCTGAAGAGTGTGTGAAAAGGGCAACTGCTGAGAAAGGGAGTCACAAAGGATCATTCCTACAGAACCGAGGGAAGAGCTTTGCACCTAGAGGTCCGTCTTTTAAGAGGGGAAGCTCTTTCAAGAGGCCCAACAACAACAGCTCCCAAGGAAAAAGGTATGGAAAGCAGGCTCAGAATGATCAAGCTTGTACTAGGTGTGGAAGTCACCATCCGGGAGCACCATGCAAGGCCGGATAGGGTTTGTGCTACAATTGTGGAAAGGCGGGGCATAAAGCCGCAAATTGACCTGAGAAGCAGAAACAAGGTGCTGGGAAAGCACAACAGACTAGTCGGGTGTTCACCACTTCGGCTGTAAGAGCTGAGGGATCTGAGACACTCATTAGAGGTAACTGTGAAATGGCTGGTCAAACTTTAAATGCTTTATTTGATTCGGGAGCATCGCATTCATTCATTGCATTTGAGAAAGCCCATGAGTTAGGATTGAAGATCGTAACCTTAGGTTATGATCTAAGAGTGTATAATGCTACCCATGAAGCCATGGTAACTAGGCTAGGTTGCCCGGAAGTTTCCTTTAGGTTCAAGCAGCGTAATTTTGTTCATAATTTAGTTTGCTTACCGATGATTGGTCTTGATCTTATCTTGGGATTGGACTGGTTATCTAAGAACCATGTCCTGCTTGATTTTTCTACAAAGTCGGTGTACTTTATGCCGGAAGATACAGAAGGGCCGGTCGTGGTGAATAATTATTACTTGAATTCGATGATGGTGAACTGTTCTGGGATCGAATGCCAGGGTATCATGTTGTTAACCGCGGGTGTTTCGGGTGATGATCAAAGGTTGGAACAAATTCCGGCTGTGTGTGAGTTTCCGGAAGCGTTTCCTGATGATATTGATGTGTTTCCACCTAACCGAGAGGTTGAGTTTGCTATTGAGTTGGTACCCGGGGTGGGACCAATCTCAAGTGCTCCTTATAGGATGTCACCATTAGAGATGAACGAGCTAAAGTCCCAGTTAGAGGATTTGTTGGGAAAGAATTTTATACGACCAAGTGTCTCTCCGTGGGGTGCTCCAGTATTACTGGTAAAGAAGAAGGTTGGGAGTATGCGGCTCTGTGTGGATTACAGGCAGCTGAACAAGGTTACAAAAAAGAATAAGTACCCATTGCCGAGAATTGATGATCTCATGGATCAGTTACAACGAGCTGGAGTTTTCTCCAAGATCGATTTGCGATCCGGTTATCACCAGATAAGGGTGAGGGGTGGGGATATCCCTAAGACCGCCTTTAGGACTCCTTATGGTCATTACGAGTACACTGTAATGTCCTTTGGGTTGACGAACGCTCCTGCGGTATTCATGGACTACATGAATACAGTTTTCCGTCCGTTTCTGGATAAATTCGTTGTTGTCTTCATTGATGACATACTGATTTACTCCAAGACTGAAGAAGAGCATGCGGAACACATGAGGACCGTGTTGCAGATCCTAAAGGAGAAGAAATTCTATGCAAAACTATCGAAGTGTGAGTTTTGGAAGAGTGAGGTGAAGTTTTTGGGCCATGTGGTGAGTAAGAAGGGAATAGCCATAGATCCAACTAAGGTGGAGGCTGTGATGGATTGGAAGCAACCAACCACCGTAACAGAGATAAGGGGTTTTCTGGGTTTAGCTGGCTATTACCGAAGGTTTATCAAGGGCTTTTCACAGATAGCTTTGCCAATGACAAAGTTAACCCGCAAAGACGCTCCATTTGTTTGGACTCCTGAGTGCGAGGAGAGCTTTCAGACATTGAAGAAAAAGTTGACCACTGCACCTGTGTTAGTGTTACCTAAGCCGAACGAGCCATTTGAGGTGTATTGTGATGCCTCATTAAAGGGTCTAGGGTGCGTGCTGATGCAGCATCATAATGTGGTGGCATATGCCTCACGACAGTTGAGACCGCATGAAGTGAATTATCCTACACACGATTTGGAACTCGCTGCGGTTGTGTTTGCCTTGAAGGTGTGGAGGCATTACCTCTATGGGGTTAAATTCCAAGTTTTCTCTGATCATAAGAGCTTGAAGTACCTATTTGATCAGAAAGAGCTTAATATGAGGCAGAGAAGGTGGATGGAATTGTTGAAGGACTACGACTTTGAGTTGAATTACCATCCGGGAAAGGCAAATGTAGTGGCAGATGCGTTAAGTCGGAAGTCATTATATGTAGGGGTGGGCATGGTTTGGATTTTTAAAAATCCAAACTGGATCCACTTCAGAACCAGTTTTATGGTTTAGAAAACCAAACCAGAACTGGATTGAAGAGCAAAACCGGTTCTAAACCGGTTTGAAAAAATAAAAACCAGTTCTAAACCGGTTTTAAAATTTAGATCCAGTTTTATTTACAAACCGGTTTTAAATCTGGTTTTACTTGCAAAACCGATTTTCAATCCGGTTTTTTTTAAATCCAAATCTAAAATCCGGTTTTTTTATAAAATCCAGTTTTAAACCAGATTTTTGGTAACCAAAAATCCAGTTTTAAAACCAGTTTTTGAAAATCCAGTTTTAAAACCAGTTTCTTCAACCAAAAATCCAATTTTTAAAACTAGTTTTCAAAAATTCAATTTTTAAACCAAATATTTTAACAAAAAATCCACTTTTAAAACCAATTTTTAGAAATTCAATTTTTAAACCATAATTTTTTTAAAAAGTAAAATTAATACTAAAGTCATTTTAAAGTGTATAGGTTTATTACAACTAGAATTTGGTTCTTTATAAATCTAATGACAATAACTAATCTATATAACATTTAATCATTCTCAAGACATCAAAAGAATACCACCAAAATATCTCTCTAACAAAATATCAAAAGATGCCAAATTGCCAACAAGATCATCAAACAACCACAACCTTTGAGGAAAATATATCTGCAAATAACAAAATATACCTTTGTCATTTTAAAACAAATCTTTGAATGAAAATATTAAACCAAATGAGAATATTAAGCATACCTAGTCATCATCAAGATTATCAATTGATGCCGCCATAGAACAAGCACCATCATTAGAGGAAAATATATCTGCCAAGGGAATCAAATTAATTATCAAGTCTATATTCAACAACTTTTAATTGGTAACTAATACCTAAATTCTAAAATAGAAAGATAACAAAAACAAAAATAAAATAAAATGACAAGAAATATGAAATAAATTTTATACCTTGATAAACTTGTTGAAGAACTTCACCATCATCATCTAAAGCAGAGAAAAGATCTTCCTTAAGCCAATCTCCTGTGCAGACTAAGGCTTCTACCATTCTAGGTGTTAAAGAACTGCGGTATGGATCGAGGACTCTTCCTCCAGTACTAAATGCAGACTCCGAAGCTACCGTAGAAACAGGTATAGCCAATACCTCACGAGCCATATTTCCAAGAATTGGAAATCGGGTTGAGTTGACCTTCCACCAGTTTAGTATATCGAACTTATGGGAGTATGGCTCGCATTCTTCTTGTAAATATCTATCAAGTTCAGATCTTGTATTTGTTCTGCGACCGGTTGCTTGCAGAAAAAAGCCCATGCCATGAAGATCAGTATTAATGTTGTTGGCTTGAACTTCTTGCGTATCAGCTTCACTTGCTTCTCCAGAACTTTGGTATTGCTGATAAAGTAACTTTATGCACTTGGACAACTTTGACTTCAATTCGCCTCCTTTTTCTTCTCCAAAGAAGTAATCCAAGAAATAATTGACATACTCAATCTTTTGCATTGGATTAAGTACGATAGCAATCAATAACAACATATTCACCGAATCAGGATTGCCCCAATACTTCTCATACTTAACCCTCATCCTTTCTGCCATTGACATAGTACTAAATTTACTGCACTACGAATCCTCAAGACTGATTCATCAATCTCTTTCAACTCCTCTTTTACAATTAAGTTTATAATATGTGCACAACACCTCATATGAATAAATTCACCATTCAAAATAATGCTATTCCAAGAATTCAATCGCTGCTTCAGATATTTAATTGCAACATCGTTAGATGAGGCATTATCAACTGTCACACTAAAGACCTGATTCAAATTCCAATTATTTAAACAAGATTCAATTGTTGCTCCTATAACCTCTCCTGAATGACTTGTCACTTGACAAAAATTAAGTATTTTTTTATGTAATTTCCAATCCAAATCAACAAAGTGTGCTGTCAAACTCATATAAGTAAAATTTTGAACTGAAGTCCAAGTGTCAGTGGTTAGACATACTCTACCACAATTTGCCGAAAGAAAATCTTGCAACTTCATCTTCTCTTCAGCATAAAGAGCTCCAATGTCACGTGCTAATGTAGTCCGTGAAGGAACTTTGAATCTTGCTTGTAGGGCATGCACAAATTTTCAGAATTTCGGGCTTTCAACGAAGCGAAATGGTAGCTCTTCTCCAATAAACATTTCCACAAGTGCCCTTCGAGCCTCCTCTTGGTCAAATTTGGAAACACTGGGTGAATTTAAAACACCACGCTCATCTATAGTCGGTGTGGTCATTGTTTTTCTTCTTTTGTTCGAATCATTATTAGGATTTTATTTGCATTTTCTCAAATGACCACCCATTGAGCTAGTTCCATTCCCATATTGTATTAAGCTACCACAATATTTGCATTTAGCCTTCTTCTCAGTAGCATTCTCCACATCAAAATGATCCCAAACAGCTGACCGATTCTTACGAACACCTGACGGTGGAGAAGATGGTTGAATGCTAGCGGACATCCCTGCTGCTTCAATATTACTGTTTTCAGTCATCTTGCTCTGCATATAAAGCAAGGTGTACATAACTCAAAATTTGGTGCCAAACATGCTAAAATTAACACAAACTAATCTAAAGAAACAACAGCCAATAAAACTTCAGCATGATTCATAAACTACTAATTCAAAAAAAAACGATAAAAAATTATTCTTGTTTGTCCCTCATTTATCGGGTCCTGCTTTATCCCAATCAACCAATAACCTCAACTAAAATGGGTCCATAATAATTATTAAGTTAAGGTCAATCCTCGCATGCTACTCATTTTTCGATTTTGAACACGTCAATTATTAAGTTATGCAAGTAAAAAATGTCTAAAAAATAAGATGTCTACATATATACCTGATGAATATTCCAATCGTAGAAAAAGAATGTTTCTAATGAAAATAATTTCTAAAAAAAAATTAGAGCGCTAAATATAATTATTTTTAATCTTAATTGTCATCGAATAATCTTGAAATATAACACTAATTATATGCACACTTGCACACCATTAATTACTTCATACTTTGTATCTTATGTTACATTATTATATTGATACATTGTTTATGGCTAAGTTGGAGACTTTACTAACAAAATCAAACTCATGCAACAAACAAACCAATCCCAATGAAGCTAAGAACACTGTGACAGGACCAAGCATCCACAGCATCAAAGGAACACTAACACAAAAAAATCTACTCCCAATTAGAGCGAATGCATTTAATCCAAAGAAACAGCAGCCAATAAAACTTCAGCATGATTCATAAACTAATGCATGTTCATATATCTCGCAAGATAGCAGCAGTGTTTAAATAAAAAATTCATATAAATTGAGAGTTATGTACTCAAGAATCTACTGCTGCAGAATCAGAATTCAGTTTCTTTCTGCACAAGGCACCATTTTTCAAAAGGGAAAGTGTTTTTATAACTCATAAATTTCTTTAGGGATATGCAGCCTAGTATATCTAATCTAATCATGCAATTAAACATAGGTTCAGAACTTTCCTAAACAACAATAACATGAAATAAAACTAAGATTCATTCAGAGGCTCAGATTGGCAGTAGAAAATCTAACAATTTTCGATTTTTACTGCCTAATTCTGCAGAAAAAGCTTTGGTGTATTTTATTGATTCTCAACTATCCTTAAGCTTAATCTCAGCTCCAAGTGTTTGATTAGCATTCAATCATCACAATATAAAATCACATATTCAGAAGATCAATTAAACATTCACCACAACATAATCAAGCACAAATCCAGCAATACAAACTCAACCAATACAGCTTTATAATTTCAGTTTATATATCATATGATTGAGCTTCTAACTACCCTAACCCTTATTCTTAGTAGCTAATTTCTCTTAGTATAATTCTCTTGGTCTTAAATCACAAAGAACCTGGAAATTAATCAAACTTAATAAAATAAAATGGAAAATGGACAAAAACCTGGAACAGAAAACTAGAACAGGGGCTACTGCTTGTTCTGCTTGTGCTGGAACTGTTTGTTCTGCTTGTGCTGGAACTAGATTCAGATATGTCCCACACTATGACAGAAATTGTAGAGTTGATTGATAAGCTTGATACAATGAGTCAGCGACGGTGAAGAACTGAAGATGACGGCGGAGAAGACCAAAGGCAGAAGAAGAGAAACAGAGCTGAGACCCGTTCAACGTTGAATGAGACGGTGCCTGTGCCAGTTGCCTGCTCCGGTGCCGGCTGCGGTGGAGAGTGGAGACTCCCCGGTCGAAGGAGAAGAAGCGAAGGAGTAGAAGAGGAGAGTTCACCAAATCAGAAATCCGAAATTAGGGCTTGTTCTGCTTGTGCTGGAACTGAAGAACTGAAGATGACGGCGGAGAAGACCAAAGGCAGAAGAAGAGAAACAGAGCTGAGACCCGTTCAACGTTGAATGAGACGATGCCAGTTTTCTGCTCCGGTGCCGGCTGCGGTGGAGAGTGGAGACTCCCCGGTCGAAGGAGATGAAGCGAAGGAGTAGAAGAAGAGAGTGGAGACTCACCGAATCAGAAATCCGAAATTAGGGTTTTTTTTTAAGATTTGGATCTTAATGTGGATCTGGATCTGGATCCGGATTTAAAACCATTTAAATGGATTGGATCAAAAACCAAATTATAAAATAAATATAATTTGGTTTGGATTTTTTTTGGTTTAAAACTGGTTTTTTTTAAATGGTTTGGTTTGGATTTGGATTAAAATCCAAAATTTGGATTTTTTTGCCCACCCCTAATTATATGCGGCTTGGATGATGCTTCAAGAGGAGAAGTTGCTCAAGGGATTTGAGAGTCTGAAAATTGGTGCTCGAGAAGTATCCGGAACTTTGTGTTTGAGCCGAAAATTGGTGCTCGAGAAGTATCCGGAACTTTGTGTTTGAGCCGATTAGAAATCTCAAGTGACTTTAAGTCCGAACTCCTAAAGGCTCATCAAAATGATGAAGCGTTATGGAAGGTGTTACCGGCTATTGAGCAAGGAAAACAATGGAGAGTGTCGGAAGAAAATGATGGGTTATGGAGGTTCAAGGGTAGGATCATTGTGCCGGATGTTAGCACTTTGAGGCAAGATATTTTGAAGGAGGCACACAAAAGCGGATTCTCCATTCACCCGGGAAGTACTAAGATGTACCATGATTTAAAGGCAATGTTCTGGTGGCCGGGTATGAAGAATGATGTGGCGGAATATGTTTCAAAGTGCTTAACTTGTCAAAAGGTAAAGATTGAAACATCAAAGACCTTCGGGAATGTTGCAACCTTTAGAGATTCCACAATGGAAGTGGGAAAGTATTGCAATGGACTTTGTGTCGGGATTGCCAAGAACTAGGGCTGGTTTTGATGCTATTTGGGTGATTGTGGACCGACTGACGAAGTCAGCTCACTTTTTGCCCATTCGGATGCTTATGGCGCAGAGTCGTCAAAAGAATTATGCCGATCAGAGGCGGAAGCCCTTAGAATTTGAGGAAGGAGACCATGTTTTCCTTAAGGTTACTCCGACCACGGGAGTAGGTAGGGCGATTAAGGCAAAGAAGTTGAATCCTCGATACATTGGTCCATTTCAGATCCTGGAGAGGATTGGGCCGGTGGCGTATCGGATGGTTCTACCATCTCATCTTTCGAATCTGCACGACGTGTTTCACATGTCGCAGCTTCGGAAGTACACTCCTGATGCTAGCCATGTGTTGGAACCCGAGTCGGTTTAGTTAAGGGAAGATTTGACGCTTTTAGTGGCTCCGGTCAGAATTGATGATACTAGTATCAAACGGTTGCGTGGAAAAGAGGTTTCATTAGTCAAAGTGGCATGGAGTTGAGGCGGTGATCGGGGTAAAACTTGTCTCTCAACAAATTCCCATTCGGCAAGTGTACCGAATTTGTCATCAAGTAAAAACTCACAATAGAGTGAGGTCGAATCCCACATGGAATGATTGATCAAGCAACTTTAATTAGAGGAATGATCTAGTTGAGCGAATCCATGAATAGAGTTGATAATTGCAGAAATTAAAATGGCGAGAAAGTAAATGACTGAAAGTAAATAGCAGAATTGTAAATGAGAATGGGGGAATTGCTCATAAAAGTAAATTGCAGAAAATAAAGAGAATGGGTAAGATCAGAAATGGGGAGTTCATTGGGCTTAGGAGATGTTGCATTCTCCGGATCAATTTCATTTTCATCTCTTCCTCAATCAATGCACTCATTGATCTCCTTGGCAATCTTAAGCAAAGGAAAGATAGAAGAAGAATAAGAAAATTAGTATTGATCCATCAAATTGCAACAGAGCTCCCTAACCCAATAAAAGGGGTTTAGTTGTTCATAGCTCTAGAAATCAAAATCAAAGATGGAGAATACATAATAAAGCTAGAAGTGCAAAGAAAGTAAATACAAAGAGCAGTTCTCTTTCTCAACTCCTCCCCAAAAGCTCCTCTCTATTTCAAAACTACTCCTATATATACTACTCTTCTCAGCTTCTAGTTAGCTCTTCAAGTCTTGGGCCTCTGGATCTTTGAGCTTGAAACAGTTCCTTTCTTCAATTGGGCTTGGCTTACTTGCAGAGAGAAAGTGTGAAGTGGGCAGAGACTTTAGCTCAAGATGTTAGAGGTGTTTAACATTTAGTGAAAATACAAGTTCGAGAATGTTAGTGACACTTAACATTGTCACTAACGTTGCCATGCACCCCTTTGCCTCACATTAAAGCCCACGTTAACTGGGTTAACGTGGCTTTTAACTTTGCCTTGCTAGCCTTCGAGAACGTTAGTGACACTCAACATTGTCACTAACGTTCAAGTGTGCCCCTTCTTGCTTCACGTTAAAGCTCACGTTAACTAGGTTAACGTGGCTTCTAACGTGGGTTTTGCCAACCTTCGAGAACGTTAGTGACACTCAACATTGTCACTAACGTTCAAGTGTGCCCCTAGGTCTCACGTTAGAGTCCACGTTAACTGGGTTAACGTGGCTTCTAACGTGGCCATTCTTAGCCATCCCAACGTTAGTGACAATGTTGAGTGTCACTAACGTTGGCTCATTCTTCATTCCTCAACGTTAGCTTCCACGTTAACCAAGTTAACGTGGAGGTTAACGTGGCTCTTGGGGATTGTGTGGTTGCTCCAACGTTAGTGACAATGTTGAGTGTCACTAACGTTGTCGACAACTCTCCATCTCTTACGTTAGCTCCCACGTTAACCAAGCTAACGTGGGAGTTAACGTGGCTCTTTGCACCTTAGGCCAACATTAGTGACAATGTTGAGTGTCACTAACGTTGGCTTCTCTTCC
>NC_029778.3:68312860-68314433 GCF_000817695.3 Arachis duranensis
GTTGGCTCAACTTCTCTTCTCTACGTTAGAGTTCACGTTAACTTAGTTAACGTGACTCTTTAACGTGGGCATTGATGGCTTTTGAGAGTGTTTTTGGCAATCACTTTTCTCCTTAACTTTGCAAGTTACCTCCCATTCCTTACTTTCTTTGGTCTTGAAATCAAGCAATAGAGTGCATCAAAGTTCTAGTCCATGTCATGGGTAATGCAATATACAATTTGTCATTAAAATCATGCAAAATCCTCATGAAATAATGTAAAATGCACAATGTATGCTTGAATCAAGGTCTGAGTGAATATTTGCCCAAAACTAACTTATTTCCTAAGAAAATGCATGAAATTACCTAAAAACAATAAAGAAAAGGTCAGTGAAATTGGCCAAAATGCCCTGGCATCACAACACCAAACTTAAAGCTTGCTTGTCCCTAAGCAAGTACTGGAACAAGAGAATGATGAATGGAATCTCCAGAGAAATGAGTCATTCTTGTGGAAGTCATATTACTGATTTTATGGTGGTTTCATGCATAGCAACTTAGGTTCATTCCACTACTGGCTTTCAGACCTTTATCATCTCCTAAAATACTCACTTTGTTATATCCCATGAGACCTTTATTTATTGACCCTTTTATTGTTATTTCAAGGGCTTATTTGTGTTTTTAGGCTAAGTATTTTGTAAGGGGGCAACTCTTTAGGATAAGTTTTCAGCCAACACTCCCGAACCAATTGGTTCAAGGTGCTAGGTGTTGAAGCACCCCTAAGGACTTACTTGCTCAAGTCTCTCCCCCATACATACACACCACATGCATATAGTTTATTTATTTTCTTTCCTTCAGACCTTGGTGTCCAGTACCTCTTTGGGTTACTAAATGCTCTGTGGTGAGGGTTACTCTTGATAGTGGACTTTCAGCTGATAATCCCGAGTTAGTTAACCCAAGTTACCAAGTGATGAAGCACCCCAAAGAGCTTATTCATCCAAGTAGATCCCTCACACAGGAGCACCACAGACACATGTCCTAGGGTAAACCATTGGTGCCTAGCCTTATTGCTTACTCTTTTTCTTTTGTTTTTCACTTTCCTTGTTCTTTCCCTTTTCTCTTATTAGGATCTTGTTGTTATCTTAGTCTCATGGGTATATCAAAAGTGAAGCATTCAGTATAGATAGTTGTCATCCTAACCTTGTGGTTGAACCAACTTAGCTAACTTATGACTACCCCCAAAGATTCATGAATGCACTTTCACATTATGAACTCTACTCTGGTCTTTTAAAACATAAAACATTCTCTTTTCATTTGATTTAAAAGACAAGAATACATATAAGTAAAGATACGAATGCAGTAACATAAAGGCTAGCAGGCACTAACTTCTTAATTTGAAAACTTAGAATGCATAATTGAAAGTTGTTTAGCTACTATGGAGGCATGTTCTATTTCATACAAGATCCTCCTTATTTATGATATAAACAAAAAACCAAGAAAGAAGCTCCACCACCTTTTACTCATGTGGTTGCTCATGCTCCCCTCCATGCTTGTCCTCTTGGTGCTTTTCTTGAGTGCTTGTGCTCCCACTCCCTTTGC
>NC_029778.3:68314571-68319162 GCF_000817695.3 Arachis duranensis
TCTTTTTGGACCTCCTCATAGGTGGGAATGGCATAATGTAGGTGGTGCATATTATCAGACATGTAACTCAATATGGCTTGAGTGTTTACACTGAACTCCTCTCTATGCAGCTGCCTTCCTTCATTCAGCACGTTAAACTCATTGAATGATTTCATCTGAGCTAATTGCCACTGGTTGAGCTCTTGAAGACGTTTATCTTGATGTTCTTGCCTCTCTGTTACTCGGTGTAAGGCTTAAGTGAGTTGGAAGTATTGCTCCTGTTGCTGCTCCGTGTGTTGTCTCTACCACTCTTCTTGTTGCTTTATCCATTTGGACTGCATGGCGAGTATTTGTTCTTGTCCCTCCATATGTCTCATCCCCAAATCTTCAATGGCATGTAAAATATGACTCATATTGAGGTTGGCTGGGTTGTGTTGCTCTTCTTGTTGGTACTCTTCCTGATGATATTCCTCTTGATGAACTTCTTCCTGGGCTCTGTGCCTTCCTATATGTGGCCTTCTTAGTTGTTGAGCAGGTGAGCTGTGGACCATGCGCTCACGTGTGACCGGCTTCCCTGGGTTCACCCAGTCTGGACTGCTGTCCTCAAATACTACCTTAGCCTTGTTGCACAAGCGGAGAATTGTGCTGGGGTACCAAAGCCTGGCACCTGAATCAACTTTCTCAGCCGACTCTTGAATCCCTTCGGCAATAAGCTCATGCACATTGATTTCCCCACCTAGTACTAAGCATTGCACCATAGTGGCTCGGTTGATGTTAACTTCTGAATTATTAGCAGCTGTAGGATGGACCTTCTTACAAGCTCGAACCACCCCTTGGCCTCAGGGTGAAGGTCTCCCCTTTTTATGAATTTTGGTCTCCCATCAGAGTACCTCTCCCAGTCAGCTACTATGACACAGATATCTGATGCTATCTCTAAGATTTCATCCTTATCGGGGCTTCTACTTATCCTTGACTGATAACTCTCCTCGTCAAAATGAGGGAATTTCAGTTGAAGAGCTCTTATTATGGCATTTGGGCTGAAGTCTACTTCTCTTCCTCTCACATAGCTTTTGTAGGTGGGGGCTTTGGTCTTCTCCTCTCTAACTACATTTGCATAAAACTCTTTGATGAGGTTGCCATTGATCTTACCTTCTGGACTGGTGAGCAATTGCCATCCTCTCTGTTCGATTTTTCTCAAAATCTGTGGTGATTCATTGGCATTGATTTGAAAGATTAACTCTGGGTAAGGAGTGAGCATGCACTAAGGTTCACTTATATAGGAAAAATCATGAGTGCATGAAGGGTGTGGATTTCACGAATGTTTCCTTGATGGACGGATGGGGTTGCATACGAAGGGAAGACAAGGATCATCACTTGATGGAGAATGTTGGTTCGGTCTTCAAGACTCTCCTTCTTTCAATGTTGCATGGCAACATTTCCCATGCCTTCCTTGTTGGGACAAGTGTATGGTTCTCTTCGTGAAATGGCCGAGCCTCCCCCATTAAATTGTCTAATCAATCCTCATCAATGCTCACTTTCCTTCCCTATAAAGATGAAATAAGAAAAGTAAGAACTACTTTTATAAAAGAAACAAAAATGCTTTAACATCTACAGCTTGAATAATAAAAGAATTTGTTTATTCCTGAATTCCACTAACTGACTAACTGTGTATGAAAAATACTTGTTTATTCTTGAATTCCAACTAACTAACTAACTGTGTATCTTCATATGCACATTGGTGGCACCATAGGGTGACACCAAACTTAGTTTGAAGCACTGTGATGAAAAGTTGTGTTCAAAGCTTTAAGAATAATGCTTTGAACACCAAACTTGTTCTTCACTATATTCTGCATATAAAAATTTCACACGTGTTTGTCAATTTTTGGTTGGAATTCATGAATATTGATTTATTCACTACTTCTGAAAGCATGTAAAACATTGGTTGCCTCCCATGAAGCGCTTCTTTAACGTCACTAGCTTGACGTTACCCCCTTATTATGGTGGTTGGTAATGCTTGAAGTCTTCTCCTCTGGCAGTGGACTTGTATCCGTTGGTTGTATCAATGATCTCTACATGCTCCAAGGAGAGAACTCTGTTGATGGTGAAGACCTTAGGTAGCTGAGATGGTACAGTGGGGAGATTAGGGGGGATATTTGCGAAGTAGGCTGAGATTACTTTATCCCCTGGAGAGAAATCTTCCGTAGGAATCTTCTTGTTCCGCCACCCCCTTGGTACCTTCTTCTTTGCCCCTGGTGCTGTTTTCTTACTCCTGGTGGCCTCCTTCTTTGATGAGCTTTTGTTAATGTCTTCACAAACTTCTGGTGGCTTAGGTTCCTCCAATTTTTCCTTGACCTGTGGCACTTGTTGCTGGCCTTGTCCATCAACCCAGTGAATCTCAGGATGAGCTGGTTGTGCTTCAGTGCTTGCTTCTTCCTTTAGTATCTCATGATGTCCTTTGCTCGGTTCTTTGTCCTCTTCATCTTTTTCCAGTGAGAGTTCGAAAACACTAAAGCTCAGTTGTTCATCATGGATCCTTAATATTAGCTCCCCTTTCTCCACATCTATGAGTGCTCTAGCAGTAGCTAGAAATGGTCTCCCCAATATGATTGGGTGCAGGTGACTCTCTTCCATGTCCAAGATGACAAAGTCTGTTGGGAGAAAGTATTTTCCAACTTTGAGCAACATATTTTCCACCACTCCTACTGCTTGCTTTTGAGTCTTGTCAGCCAGCCTTATGACTACATCTGTAGGTAGTATCTCATTGATCTGCAACCTTTTTACCAGGGATAGGGGTATTAAGTTGATGCTTGCTCCCAAATCGCAAAGTGCTCTATCAAAATTTGTTTCCCCTATAGCACAAGGGACATGAAAACTCCCTGAGTCTTTTTTTTTTCGCGGGCAATTGTGTTTGAATGAGGGTGCTGCAATCCTTGTTCATCACTATAGTCTGGCCCCCCTTGAGTGAGCTCTTCTGGGAAGTAGTTCCTTCATGTACTTGATGAATGCTGGCATTTGTTGAATGACCTTGATGAACGGTATGTTCACATTCAAAGATGCAAACAAGTCTAAGAACCTTGAGTACATTCTCTTTCCCACAGCACACTTTAGCAGTTGCAGAAATGGTGCATATAGTCTCAACAGCTCCTGTTGTGAGATTTCTGGTTTTTGTTGGTCTTTCTTCTCCTTCTCTACTAAGGTATTTTCAGGTTGTTCTGACAGCTTGCTTGGCTTGTCTTTAGTCTCCTTGTCATTTGTAGTGACCATATTGCAGTCTTCCCATCTTACTTTCTTTGCTTCACCTCTCGGATTCTTCTCCGTGTCACTTGGGAAGCTATCAGTGGGTCTGGGAATCTTCTCAGACAAATATCCCACTTGGAATTCCAGCTTCTTGATTGCTTCCCCCCGATTCTTCATACTGGCTCTCACCTCCTCTTTGAACACCTTATTGTCTTGAATGTCTTTGCATATGCTTTCAAGTAAGGTTTCAATCTTAGAGATTCTGTTATCAAATGATGGTATGTTGGGGGTAGAGGTAGAAGAGTGAGATGTATTGCTGTGGTTTTGTGGTATGTCCTCTGTGTGAATTGTTGGGGAGCTGTGTTGTTGTTGGGGTTGTGACGTCTCTGGTCTTGGCCTTGGTCTTGTTGATTACCCCACCCAAAGTTTGGGTGATTCCTCCATCCAGGGTTGTAGGTCTTGGAGTATGGATCATGGTTGTGTCTAGGTGAATTCCCAATGTAGTTGGCTTGCTCTTGAGTGCCTTCTTCCTCTTCACTTGCTTCCTCTTGAGTTGAAGTGGTGATCGCTGCTACTTGACTTCTCTCCATCTTCTTGGTGAGGTCAGCTAGCTGCTTGGTAATGAGCTTGTTTTGAGCAAGCAGAGCATCTACATTGTTCAGCTCCATTACTCCTTTAGTGTTCCCTCTTTCGGAAACATAGAAGTAGTCATTCTCAGCTACAGTTTCAATGACATCTATGGCTTCCTCAATGGTCTTCTTCTTGTTCAAAGAACCTCCGGATGAATGGTCTACGGCCTTCTTAGATTCATATGACAGTCCTTCATAGAAGATGTGCAGCTGCACCCATTCATTGAACATATCAAATGGATATCTCCTTGTTAGGTCTTTAAACCTCTCCCATGCTTCATATAGAGTCTCACCATCTTGTTGCCTGAAAGTTTGGACCTCAACTCTCAGCCGATTGACTCGTTGAGGGGGTAAAATCTTGCCAAGAATTTATTCATAACATCATCCTAAGTTGTCAAGCTCTCCTTTGGAAAAGACTCCAACCACTTGGCTGCCTTGTCTCTGAGAGAGAATGGGAACAATAACAGTCTATAGGCGTCTGGTTGAACGCCATTGGACTTCACTGTGTCACATATTCTCAGGAATGTGTTTAAGTGTTGATTGGGGTCTTCTTGAACACCTCCTCCGAACGAGCAATTGTTCTGAACGAGGGTGATGAGCTGTGGCTTTAGTTCAAAGTTGTTGGCATGGATGGTTGGTTTTTGGATGCTACTTCCGCAGTTCCCTGGGTTTGGGTTAATGTAAGAGCCCAAGACTCTTCTATCTTCCCCACCAGGATTTGCTCTACCTCCTCCACCATGGTTGTG
>NC_029778.3:68319340-68322505 GCF_000817695.3 Arachis duranensis
AAATCAAAGGAAGTTGAAGCTCCGCTTCTTCTCCCTGTCATACAAACCCACAGAGTACAAGCAAAGAAAAGCAATGCAGAAAGTATCTTGTTAGAATTACTTGTTAGTGTCAGTGATGCAATATATCAAACAGTTAGTGGGGTTAGTGAACTAAATTGTAAATAGCAAAGAAAAACTCAGCAACAGGGGAGGGGAAGAATTAAACTAAGACGGAAAGCAAATTAACCAAACAGAAAATTAAATCAAACAAAATACAAATGCTCAATCTAGTGATCCTCTAATGTAATCATTGTCGATGCACAATCAATCCCCGGCAACGGCGCCATAAACTTGATCGGGGTAAAACTTATCTCTCAACAAATTCCCATTCGGCAAGTGTACCAAATTTGTCGTCAAGTAAAAACTCACAATAGAATAAGGTCGAATCCCACAGGGATTGATTGATCAAGCAACTTTAATTAAAGGAATGATCTAGTTGAGCGAATCCATGAATAGAGTTGATAATTGCAGAAATTAAAATGGCGAGAAAGTAAATGACTGAAAGAAAATAGCAGAATTATAAATGGGAATGGGGGAATTGCTCATAAAAGTAAATTGCAGAAAATAAAGAGAATGGGTAAGATCAGAAATGGGGAGTTCATTGGGCTTAGGAGATGTTGCATTCTCCGGATCAATTTCATTTTCATCTCTTCCTCAATCAATGCACTCATTGATCTTCTTGGCAATCTTAAGTGATTGAATCACAATTTCTTGCAATTCAATCTCTCAAATCTTGATCAATAGCCAATTCCTTGGTCAATTGCTCATGAGAAGAGATGAAGTGTGGTCACTGATTATACCACATGCACTTCCCAAATCAAATGCTTAGAGGGTTATAGCCACATACCCATCCACACAAAATCAAAGATGGAGAATACATAATAAAGCTAGAAGTGCAAAGAAAGTAAATACAAAGAGTAGTTCTCTTTCTCAACTCCTCCGCAAAAGCTCCTCTCTATTTCAAAACTATTCCTATATATACTACTCTTCTCAGCTTCTAGTTAGCTCTTCAAGTCTTGGGCCTCTGGATCTTTGAGCTTGAAATAGTTCCTTTCTTCAATTGGGCTTGGCTTACTTGCAGAGAGAAAGTGTGAAGTGGGCAGAGACTTTAGCTCAAGACGTTAGGGGTGTTTAACATTTAGTGAAAATACAAGTTCGAGAACATTAGTGACACTTAACATTGTCACTAACGTTGCCATGCACCCCTTTGCCTCACGTTAAAGCCCACGTTAACTGGGTTAACGTGGCTTTTGCCAACCTTCGAGAATGTTAGTGACACTCAACATTGTCACTAACGTTCAAGTGTGCCCCTAGGTCTCACGTTAGAGTCCACGTTAACTGGGTTAACGTGGCTTTTAACGTGGCCATTCTTAGCAATCCCAACATTAGTGACAATGTTGAGTGTCACTAACATTGGCTCATTCTTCATTCCTCAACGTTAGCTTCCACGTTAACCAAGTTAACGTGGAGGTTAACGTGGCTCTTGAGGATTGTGTGGTTGCTCCAACGTTAGTGACAATGTTGAGTATCACTAACGTTGTCGATAACTCTCCATCTCTTACGTTAGCTCCCACGTTAACCAAGCTAACGTGGGAGTTAACGTGGCTCTTTGCACCTTAGGCCAACGTTAGTGACAATGTTGAGTGTCACTAACGTTGGCTTCTCTTCCCCCTTTAACGTTAGAGGCCACGTTAACTAGGTTAACGTGGCTTCTAACGTGGCCATTTGTGACAATTGCCAATGTTAGTGACAATGTTAAGTGTCACTAACGTTGGCTCAACTTATCTTCTCCACGTTAGAGTTCACGTTAACTTAGTTAACGTGACTCTTTAACGTGGGCATTGATGGCTTTTGAGAGTATTTTTGGCAATCACTTTTCTCCTTAACTTTGCAAGTTACCTCCCATTCCTTACTTCCTTTGGTCCTGAAATCAAGCAATAGAATGCATCAAAGTTCTAGTCCAAGTCATGGGTAATGCAGTGCATCAAAGTTCTAGTCCACGTCATGGGTAATGCAATATACAATTTTGTCATTAAAATCATGCAAAATCCTCATGAAATAATGTAAAATGCACAATGTATGCTTGAATCAAGGTCTGAGTGAATATTTGCCCAAAACTAACTTATTTCTTAAGAAAATGCATGAAATTACCTAAAAACAGTAAAGAAAAGGTCAGTGAAACTAGCCAAAATGCCCTGGCATCAGGCGGTGTTGAGGAACACACTTGGAAACTCGAGTCGGAGATGCGAACGGATTATCCGCATTTATTCTCAGGTAATTGCATTTGAATTTTGTGGGCAAAATTCCCAATTAGGTGGGTAGAATGTAAAACCCGGTTAATTAACGACTAATTAACCCATAAATGAGAATTTATTCTAGAAAGCCCAAAATGTGATTTTTATGGCTAAATGTGATAGAGGAGACTGAGACAAGAATTTCGGTACCAATTTTATAGAAATCGGACCAAGATTGGACCGAACGGGCCAAACCGGGCCAACCGGACCCAAAGTGGGCCCTTGGCGCAATATAACTAGACCAAAACCCTAGTTTTCAGCATTCTCTCTCCTCACTAAACACACTCACATGCTGAAAATGGAGGCCATGGAGGGAAGAACACTCTCTCAAGTTCTTTCTCTCACTTGACCTTCAAACCACCATAACTTTTGATCTAGAGCTCCGATTGCCGCACCGTTTGTGGCCACGTGTTCACCGCGGAGAGATCTACAAAACCCATACAATTAATTTTGAGGTAAGCCACGTTTTTCTCTTCAAAAGTCCAGCCTTGTTTTCGAGTTTTATGAGCAAAAATATTGAGATTTTGGGCTCTTTGATGTTATAGGACCCAACTCTCTTGAAGGAGAAGGTTAATCTTGTCTCCTTGGACCTTGGGTGTGGTAAGATTCTCAACCCTAGTGTAATTTGTTGATTCTATGATGTTTGAGTATTGAGATGTTGTGTATGGATATGATGATTGTGGCTTAGGTTGTGTATATGTGAATATTGGAGCTTGATTGGTGATTTTGAAAAGCTTGAAAAAGGGATTTAGTGGTGAAAAATCTGTTCTTGGAGGTATTGAGGCCTTGAGAGCTTGTGGATAAGTGGTTTGGAAGTGCTCTGGTTGAGCTT
>NC_029778.3:68323635-68324284 GCF_000817695.3 Arachis duranensis
ATGCTGAATTATTGATAATTGTGATTTGCGCTTCCACTATGTGAGATACGAATTTCCCTGGGAGAAAGCAGTGGCTAGCCACCACGTGCTCCAGGTCAAGACTTGAAGCTCTTTTGACCCTATGTCGTCAGGGTGGCCGGGCACTGTAAAATTCCCAGACGAGCTCACCCCCAAAAATATTCACCAGTGATGGTGATGGATAAATATTCACCAGTGAGGGTGATGGATATGGATCATGATTATGATCAAGTTATAATGAGCATGACTCAAGTTGGGGAGACACGACAGAGGGACAGTCCAATGGTTAACTGCCAGGACTTGTCGGGTTGGCTCTATAACCGATAGATGATATCGTCAGCTACTAGGGACAGGCATTCATCATATGCATACTATATGAATTGTTTGAGATTGCCTATTTGACTGCATACTACTTGCTAATTGTCTAAATGCCTTATTTGTTCCTAATTGTATATTTCTTGCTTGATATAACTGTGTTTGCTACATTATACTCCTGCTGGTGGTTGGGAGGTCTGAGGGAATTGGAAAGGGAAGTATTAGTTAGACTGAAGAATCTTTAGTCAGATGCCCTTTATGGTTTAGCCTGTTTATAAGCTTTAATATCATCTGGAGGAAGTTCTAGGATTGCCTT
>NC_029778.3:68324434-68347930 GCF_000817695.3 Arachis duranensis
TAATTGCGAAGATCATTTGTTCTCGGGGCTATGTTTTGGTTTATATGTTTTGCTTAGATACTTTCATCTCCATTAAATAATACAACTGTGATGACTCCTCTTATGGGAGATTTTGGAGAATAGGTTTTATGTTTTTGTGTCCCTTTGGGTTTCCTTTGGGGTTTCCTTATTTTATCATATGTATATATTGCTATGCTCGGACCGGTTATCTTCGCAGCCGGATTTTGAGTCTTGATATTCCTTTTTTTGACACTCTTTTGTATATATATAATCTCGCGTTGGTTTATCCTTGTTCGTTACGTTATCGATCGGAGTGTTGCGCTTTTGAGTTGCGTTTTTTTGTTTACCCCTTTTTCTACAAAGGCTCCTAGTTATAATCAATCATTCATACTACTATACGTAATAATTTTTATTTTAGAGGTCGTAATACCTTGCCATCTCTGAATTATGGCTTAAGCATAAGACTCTGTATGGTAGGGTGTTACATAAGGGCTAAGTGGATAAGAAGCTTACTAAAGAATACATTAAGATAAGATTCTTCCACTAAACATTTAGTGCTCCACTATATTAAAAACAACTAAACATTTTAAACTCTCTTAGTAAACCTAAATATTTAAGATTCTAAGTAGGTGATAAGTTTATAAATATTTCATTAAGAATTTATTACATTTTAAAATAACATAGAAACTAATAAAGAGTCATATAGCCCATTAAATCCAACAGGTATCTTCTTATTCATGCATCTTCATGGTTAATAATGTAGAGAGAAACCTTGGGCACCAAATCCTCATGCTTTGAACTTTCTCCAAGTATAGTTGCAACAATTTTTTATAAAGTCTCCTTAGCCTTTTTTGCTCTTGCCCTTGTCATAGGGCCACTTAATCCTTGTATGTCTCTTCCTAGATCAAGTCCAATTGTGTTGTCAATGCTCATGCCATGTTCAAGCTTGGTTATGCCCGAATCACCCATTCCTTGTTTCATCACCTACAACAAAAGGAGACAAATCAATAATATTAAAAGTAGCACTAACATGATACTCATCCAAAAGATCAATCTTGTGAGTAGTATCATTGGACCTTTCTAAGACTTGAAATGGTCCATCCCCTTTTGGTTGGAACTTGGATTTTTCTTGATCCATAAATCTTTTCTTTTTCAAATAAAGTCATGCCCAATCTCCTAGTTCAAAGACAACACTTTTTTGCCCCTTGTTGGCATTCTTGCCATAACTTGTAGCTCTATTTCCCATGAGAGCCTTAACTTGCTCATGCAATTTAGGTATATAATTAGCCTTAGTTTGTGCATCCTTATGCTTAAAAATATTAATGTTAGGCATAGACAATGAATTAAGTGGAGTTAAAAGATTAAATCCATACACAATTATAAATAATGAAGAATTAATTATGTTATGAATAATCCTATTATAATGCAAATTTCACCTAAGACAAATATTTTTCCTAAGATTTAATATTTTTTTAACACAACCCTCAACAAGCTGTCTAAAGTCCTATTTGCTGCCTCAATTTGTCTATCAGTTTGTAGGTGACAAGTGATAGAGAAAAGTAATTTAGTTCCAAAATTACCCAACAATATTCTCTAAATGTTTAATCTTTTTGCAATGAATAAAATGAGTTATTTTTAAAAATCTGTCAACATCCACAAAAATTAGATTGTTACCATTCTTTGTCCTAGGTAGCCCCAGAACAAAGTCCATTGACAAATCAACTTAAGAAAATTAAGGAATTAGTAAAGGAGTATACTAGCCATGGAGTTTTACTTCAGATTTTGGTCACTTATAGATAATGCAATTATCACACATTTTATTTACATCTTGCCTTATGCATTACCAAAAGAAATGTTCTTCTAGAGTTTTGTGAACCTGAAAATGACCCATAAGACTTTCCTCATGTGACTTACACACTAGCAACTCCCTAAAGATCCCTTAGGTTAGGGCTATGCAAAAAGCTCCAGATTTTGGATTTTAAACTCAATCCAAACCAAACCAATTGAGAAAACCCAGTATTAAATAAAAAAAAATTCAAACCAAATTATATTTATTTTATAGTTTGGTTTTGGGTTAAGTACGATTTTGGCCTCTATGATTTTGGCTGAAAATCAAAATCGCCCCTAAGGTTATTTTGTGCATAAAATCATCCCTAATATCGAATTTAGTTTTAAAATATTCATTCCTATTTTTTTGGACAAAAATATCCTCATCTTCCAAGCTCAATTATCTTTCTCTAACGTTAACCACGTTAACCACATCTTCCATATACAAACCAAGCTCACAAAATCTAAAAAGGAGGTGAGGTGACTAACAGAACATAATGCTAATATTCAAAACAAAAAAAAAACGAAAGCTATTGGCCACTAGAAGCATAAGCAATATAGAACACTACACCAAAAAAAATAACTAGCAACTTAAAAGAAACAACATAAATGTAGTTGACTAATCAAAAACAAGAATTTGCTCAAGTACAGAACAGAAAGGCAATCACAATTTAACCAGCCATGAAAATTACAAAGCCAACCACATCTCTTGATTTTGACAATTTTGATTTTGATTTTGATTTTGACTAAAGAAACCCTATTAATCATGAATTTGCTATAGATCTCTCCGATGATTGCCTCGTCAGAATCTTCAACCACCTTCACTATCGCTAATCACAACTAATGCTCTCTCATTTAGCACTACTGGCTTCGTGTCGTCAGCCACACTCACAACCACCTTTCCCTGAATGCCAAGGCTGAGCTTTTGTATCTATTGTTGGCCATGGGGAGGAAGAGGTATAGACATGGCGATAGGGATTGGGTGAGGGCAGCAATGAGTAAATGAGCACGAGAGAGAGAGAGAGAGAGAGAGAGAGAGAGAGAGAGAGAGTGCTAGGAGATACAAAATTTTGCAAACTTCAACTCGACAAGGGCACCGAATCGTATCAAGTAATACCACGAGGAGTGGGCTCCCACGAGGATTAACAAACTAAGCAAGCAATGGTTGACTTGATTATTCTAGTCAAACAATCAAAAACTTGAACTGTGATGATTTAAATACTAAAGCAGTAATGTAAGCAAAGGCAGCAGTAAATGAGTAAAAAAAGTGATATGATTAAAATGTTAAGGTTTTAGAGATGTTAAGACTCTCAGAAGTAAATACTTTTTACTTTCTACCTTGATTATGCAAAATGTATCTTACGGTGAACCCCAATTAACTAAATACCAATGCCTTAGTGATTCAATTTTCCTTCAGTTAACAAATTGTCAATTCCTTGATCAATTGATTATGATAAGAGGTAAAGCACATAATTCTTAAGCCTTAACCCTAGTTGATTTGATGTCACATACCAAGCTAGTTTCAAAACCTAGAGAATCATGAGAAGAAGTTTTCAAGCTTAATTCTAATAATCACTTCTTCCAAGATAAATATAGAATTGAATTCAGATTCAAACTATTTTCCAATATATTCAAATCTTTGTGATGAAGAACGAAAACTTATTTCTTAAGAATACATCAATGCATAAATCAAGAATAGAAAAGAAATAACATTAATTCATAAGAATTAAAAGAGCTCCTAACCTTAACAAAGGAGATTAGTTGCTCATGATGCATAACACAAAATCAGGATTCAAAAGTATACAGAATAAGCTAGCTCCTCAATTTAAAGTTCCCATGAATCTTTAAATACTCAAAACATAAAACATATCAATACCTAAACTTCAAACTTAACTAAAACAAAATCAATCATATCATTTCCTAATTAATTTCAAAATTAAAAGTGATTCCTCCTTATGGTTAGGGCCTTGAGCTTTAATGGATTTCTTTCTAAAGGATTATGGGCTTGAGGTACAGCTCCCAAGGTCTTGGCATGTGACTCATGTGAGGCACGTCCCACGTTCACTTTGGGAGAGAATGGGCATGTGAGGGACGTGAGGCATGTCCCACGTCAATTTGGATTGAAGAGTGAAGGTGCCATAGGCGTGTGATAAACCCCATTTTTAGAGTTTATCTTGTATGGATTTTGAGGGTTTATCAATGGTCATCTTCCACACTTATTCATATAAAAAACGCATGATTTTGTGTTCCTTTCTCAACCTTGCCTCATAGATGAAAACATGCTTCTTTTACATCAAATTAGATATATTTTAACCCTCCTCTATTACCATTTGATGCTGTGATCCGTTTGTTAAGTGATTTTAGAGCATTATAGGGCATGGATGGCATGGAAGAGAGGGAGGATGCATGCATAAAGGAAAGGAGCATAGATAATGGAGCTTTGGAAGTTTGAGCAACGACGCATACGCATGCCTTGCACGCGCGTGTGGATGCACGCTACCAAGATCGGCATGAAGAAGCCAGAGCCAGAAGCCGGCGCAATTATATGGCTAAGCCAGAACCTCATGGACACGCACGCATGCTGTGCGCGTACGCGTCGATGCCGCCTGTAATTTTTAAAGAGAAAATGTGACTAGCGATTTCAGGGCAGTTACAGACCCTGTTTGGAGCAGAATTCTGGCGGGAAGAAGCATAAGAAGACCAAGGATTGAGATATCCACATCCATTGACTCATATTACACACATTCTAGATATTTTTAGAAGTTAGTTACATTTTATAGAGAGAGAAGCACCTTCTCTCTAGAATTTTGCTCTTTCTATCTCAATTTCTCTTGGATTCCTTTAGTGAGATCAATTGCTAATTCACTTCTACTTTGATTCAAGTTGTAGATCTACTTTCTTATTCTCAATTAGTGTTCTTTTGATTTATTCACCTTGGATCCTAGATTTGTGACTTTGTTACTTTGATTTTGTTCAATGAATTGAGGAATTTCATTCAATTGTTTGATTGTTGATGTTTGCTTAAGTTAGATAGCTTGAATGCAATTCCTTTTCTTAATTTCATGATGTCTCTTACTATTGCTCACCAATTGTTTGAGGAAATAACAACCCTAGTTATGGAGTAGATTCCTCTTACTTGGCTTAGAAGTTGAGTTGTTGGAGATATTTGAATAGTTAATATCAATTGTTAATCCTCAATTAAGAATTTCTAATTGACTTGTGTATCACTCAAGCTAGACTCCTTTGAGGTTAGGCTAGGACTTGTGATTCAAGTTGATTACTTTCACTAGATCTTCCTCCATACTTAGGAGTTGACTAAGTGAAGCAGTGATTAATTGTTGACACAATTGATGGAAGCTATAATGATGGAACTTCCAATGGTTACCCTTGGCCAAGGCTTTTACCATAATTGATTGTTGTTCACTTTTATTAGCTCAATTTCTACACCAAACTCTCAAAACCACAAAAGACTTCCTAATCAATGATATGCATTTTAAGGCAATTCTTAGGGAAGACGACTCGGGACTAATACTCTCGGTTATAGATTTTAGAATTGTTTGATGTGAAATTTTCATGTCGGTTGGACTATACTCAAGATTGGATTTATTGATAATTACTATACCGGCATAAAAACACTCTCATCAGTGATGCATGAAAACTTGTCTCTCAACAAATTTTCCTTCGGCAAGTATACCGAATTGTCGTCAAGTAATAACTCACAAAAGAGTGAGGTCAAATCCCACAGAGATTAATGGATTAAGCAATCAATGGTTAATTGATTATCTTAGTTAGACGAATCATATTGGAGTGATAAGTAACAAGGAAATATAAATGGCATAAAAGTAAAGAAAGCAATAAAGTGCAGAAAAGTAAAATGGCAAGAAAAGTAAATGTAAGAACTAAACATAAAATGAACATTGGGATCAAGAGATATTGCAATCCTCCGGATCAAGTTCATTCTCATCTCTTCCTCAATCAATGCATTCATTGATCTCCTTGGCAATCTTAAGTGATTAGATCCTAATTCCTTAGCAATCCAATCTCTCTAAGCTTGAACAATTGCCCAATTCCTTGATTTAATTGCTCATGGGAAGAGATGAAGTGTGGTCACTGGTTATACCACACACATTCATAGATCAAAGTATTGGTAGGATTAAATGTCACAATATCCATCCAACCCCCAACCTAATCCAATGTGAGAGAGCATTTCTAGTATGATTTCCTCATTCCTCTTCCAAGGTTCCGAGGAAATCCAAGTATGAGCAATTTCTCTTCCAAGACAATTACCCAATTGGATGAAGATCGAAAGCTCTCTAGTAAAATCAAGAGAAAAGAAAGAAGAAGAAGAAAAAGAACTACAATTGATCTATTGAATCACAAGAGAGCTCTCTAACCCAATGAAAAGAGTTAGTTGATCATTGCTCTACCAAAATAGAAAAGAAAGAAAGTGCAGAAAAGTAAAGATGAAGATTAAAACTGAAATTGAAACTTCAAAGTTCATAAATGAAAAGTACAAACTAAAATTTAACTACTACTAAGAAAAGGAAAAAAAAAGAGAAAAGGAAGAAGAGTGTAGGAGGGGAGGGAGTCCGAAGACCCCTCTTCAATCCCCAAATTCCAGCCCAACTTGAATGTACAAACTAAGGCCTTTATATAGACTCTCCTAAATTACAAAATAAAATTAAAAGCAAATTACAATTAAACGAAAGTTCCTATTCTAGATGCTTCTTGTGGCCTTGATTGGTTGACACTTGTGGGCTTGCTTCCTTGAGGTTGGGTGGTCCTTGAAAGAGAAGTGAATCAAGTTGAAGTTTAGGTGCTAAATTTAGTGCTACCGTTAGCCACATTAACGCTACAAGTGTGGCTTAGTGCCAAAGTTATTGTGGCTAACGTTGCACTTGTTACCAATTGGTGTTTTTGGGGCTAAAAAGATGCCTCTTGTTTGTGCTCCAATTTCATGCCCATTATAGACTATTATATATCTTTGGAAAGCTCTGTATGTCAGATTTCTAACGCAACTGAAATCATCTCAATTGGACCTCTGTAACTCAAGTTATGCTCCTTTGAAGTGGACATGGTCGCTGGTATAGTCGATAGCATTACTGGAAAACGTGAGTCACAATAACGCTAGCAATCAGGGGCTTAATATTGCCAGGTTGTAGAGCTGAAACTTAATGTCCACCCTATACTATTATATATTTTTGGAAAGTCCTGGATGTCTACTTTCTGATGCCTTTGGAAGCGCATCCTTTGGAGCTCTACAGCTCGAGTTACACTTCTTGGAAGGTGAAGAGGTCAGTTGGCCTTACTACAGGTTGATACCATGTTCATCTTTGCACTTTCGGGGCAGGTTTTCTCCCTCAAATTTAGTGTCAACCATGTAGTGCCATATATGCTTGGAAAGCTCTGGAATCCTACTTTTCAGTGCTTTTAGAATCACCTCATTTGGAGCTTTGTGGCTCAAATTATTCTTGTTTGAAGAAGGCATGGTCAGGCTGCCAGGTGAGACTTTTGCCCACGTTAACTACCACGTTAATGTAGTTAATGTGGCCGTTAACGTGGGTCTTTTTTGCTTCACAAACATTAGTGGAGATCACCTTTTCCACTAACGTTGGCATCTCCCTTTTCTTCCACGTTAACTACCACGTTAATGTAGTTAACGTGGCCATTAATGTGGGTCTTTTTGCTTCGCAAACGTTAGTGGCACTCACTTTTTCCACTAACGTTGGCGTTTTCCTTACCTTCCACGTTAACTACCACGTTAATGTAGTTAACGTGGAAGCTAACGTAGGCCTTCTTTGCTTCACAAACGTTAGTGCCATTCACTTTTACCACTAACGTTCCATGCTCTCCTTCTTTAAAGTTAATGCCACTAACTTTCTCACTAACGTTGGGGCTTCTCTTTTTCTTCCACGTTAATGGCCACGTTAGTGGCACTAAAGTAGCCACTAATGTGGCTCTTCTCTGCTTTTTGTTACCTAAAATCAATCAAACAAAGTGCATCAAAGTCTTGCTCTTAATCATGGGATCATGTATCATCCAATTTATCATTCAATTCATGCATAATTCTCATGAAATCATTCAAAATTCACAATGTTTGCTTGAATCATGGTATGATTGTATTTTCACCCAAATACTTGCTTATTTCCTAAGAAAATGCACGAAACCATCCTAAAGCATACAAAAAAATGGCTAGTAAAACTAGCCAAGATGCCCTGGCATCATAACACCAAACTTAAATCTTGCTTGTCCCCAAGCAAGAAAAGAACTATGCACAAAGAATTCTCTTAATTGGAATGTATTGAAGAATTGCTTATGATGCCTTAGTGGGTGAAGTGAATAAGTGATAGTGGGGTGAACTCTAATTTGTATGCTTATGCAAGGATTCCAGTGCTCATTAGTCCGCACATTTTGGAAGTCTTAGGTCTTAGGTCTTTCATTCAAATAATATTATGGAAGTCTCTTTATAGATTGTCACCTTGAAGCAGCACTTATTTTCTAGCATTTTTCTTTCTTTTTGGGATTTGGCCTCGACTCTAGGTGTCATGTATCAAAGCGGCTTTTTAAGATAAGCTTTCAATCAATACTTCCAAACCAGTTGGTCTAAGGTATTAGGTGTTGAAGCACCCCTTAGGATTTACTTGCTCAGGCCTCTTTCTTTAATACAAATCTACCACAAGCATTTAACTAGGACAATAACTATTTGAGTTCTTATTTCTTTCTTTTTCTTCCTAGTAATTGATGCTCAGAGCCTTGGGCTTGTTCTTTGTTTTTCTTTTTCTTTTGTTTTCTTTTGTTTTCTTTTGTTACTGCTTCTTGGATCAATAGATGTTTGAGAAATTCCATAATACTTCTCTAAACTTCATTTCCTATCTATAAGCTCCCATGCATGTTTTCACAAACATGCAACCTTAATACACAATCATACAATCAGAACCTCCACTCCTCTTAATCTTTTGCTTGCCCCATGATTTATAAAATTCTTCAACATTTTTCTTTCAAAAGAATGATTTCTTTATTGCATTCTTAAAGATATTGGGTGCAAGTAAAATTCAAGGTGACAATCATGATATCATAGCAACATGTTACAAATCAAATATCAAATTATGCTTATTCACAAGGAGTAATCACACATGCATACAAAGAAAATAGAAGACAATCATGCAATTTAAAGTGCTGGAAATAAGTAAGAGGAGAAAGGAACTTTACCACCTTGTAGTTCATCTTCATTGTTGTTGCCCTTTTCCTCCTATTCTTCCCCTTCCCACACCAAACTTAGAATGATTGCTTATACTCAAGCAACAATTAAAACAGTGGTGATGGGGTCTATGATGGATCATGAATGTCTTAGAATGAAGTGTGAGTATGCATGTGTTTCAGCAAACCAGATTAAGGATACAATAAATGCACAAGAGATACAAACAGAAACATTTTGGTTGCATTAATAAGTGGTGTGCTTGGTACCTTGCATGAAAAATAAGTGGCAACACCAAACTTAGTGTGACACTCTCAATTTAGAATGTTGCAAGTACCCAGTGAAGATTGAAAATAAAATTGTTGCATGGCAACACCAAACTTAGAATGCAATCATATGCCAAATTATTGAAAGTAAACTAAGCAAAGCAAGAAAATGCTACCTACGGTTGGGTTGCCTCCCAACAAGCGCTCTTTTAATGTCATTAGCTTGACATGTTGTTCATAACTTTCTTCCTCTTCTTCCAATTTGTTAAGAGGAATGACCTCAAGAGGAAAGAGGAGCCAGTTAATGCCCCTTGTTTAGAGTGCCTCTCCCCAGCAAGCTTTCTTTTGCTGTTAGCTTGAGTAAACTTGCTTGTTGGGGTAGGGGTGGGATGGCTTATGGTTGACCTTTTTTTCTTCATGGATATTGTCCTTCTTTTCTTGGTCACCATCCTCTTTTTAGTACTCATGTTGATTGCCTTCACCACCTTGATTTCAGGACTTGGGTGTTGTATGATGGTTGGAGTGTCTTCTTCATCAAAAGCTTCTTGAATTGGTGGTTCAATGAACTCACCCTTTATGCAACTCTCTGTGTCATTAGAGTAGTGTGGACTCCCTTGATTAACTTCCTCCCTTTCTTCTACATGATGTTGCATTGAATCTTTTGGGAGTGAGTTTGCATGTTCCTTTGTCACCACTAGTATCCTCTGTGGGTATGGAGCCTTAGGCTTATATACTCTCATAACCTCCTCCTTCTTCATAGAAATCTCACTTGGTATGGGTGCCTCCTTTTCTTTTTCTTCTGATTCCTCCCTTGGGTTTGCCATGGTACCATTGAGAGAATTATGGGTATGGATTTACTTTGATAAATATCCAACTTGTACCTCAAGCTTCTTAATGGCAACCCACCGATTCTGTAGAATGGATTTTACTTCCTCTTGGAAAGTCTTCGTGTCCTTAGATTCTTCCAAAAGCATTGCCAGTAGGTTCTCTATCCTTAATAGCTTGTCCTCGAGGGGAGGGTGTGCAACTGGGTTGGAATTTGGAGGTTGAGGGTGGCTATTTTGTGAATAGAATTGGTTGTTTTGTGGTTGTATGTTCTGAGAGTGGTATGACTCTTGTAGGTAATGATATGGGTTTTGTGGACTCTGAGAAGAATTTTGTGTGTAATGGAACGCATTGTGTGAGTGGTGAGATGAATTATATAGACGTGGGATGGAATTTTGTGTTGAGGCATGTCCAAGTGATGAAGGGTTTTGATGCGGAAAGCTAAGAGGTGAGGTTGAATAATTAAAGGATGATGGCTCTTAATGATTGGGGTGTGAATAAGTGAAATCTCTTTGGTTTTGATCTTCCCAGACACAGCTTGAGTAGTGATCAAAGTCATCAAAATATGGACCATTTTGTGACCCTGGGAAGCACCCCGTTTCATGTTCTTGATATTCCCAGCCACCATTATCATAATAGCATGAATTATTTTGTGGTGGTGAGAAGTATCCCAAGTAACTTGATTGAGAAAAAGATGATCTATACTCCATTTTTCTTCAAATTACTCTGTATCAAACAACAATCACCAAGATAAAAGAGCTTTGGAATTCCCCTTGTCACAGATGAGGAAATTTCCGGTGAGGCAATATCACAAAAAGTTAGTTAGCAAAAGAAAATAAAGAAACAAAAGAAAACAATGACAAAAGAAAAGTGTCTAATCTAGTAAATCAATAAACCGGCAGTTTGTCAATCACAATTAATCCCCGGCAACGGTGCCATAAACTTGATGCATGAAAACTTGTCTCTCAACAAATTTTTCTTTGGCAAGTATACCGAATTGTCGTCAAGTAATAACTCATAAAAGAGTGAGGTCGAATCCCACAGAGATTAACGGATTAAGCAATTAATGGTTAATTGATTATCCTAGTTAGACGAATCATATTGGAGTGATAAGTAACAAGGAAATGTAAATGGCATAAAAATAAAGAAAGCAATAAAGTGCAGAAAAGTAAAATGGAAAGAAAAGTAAATGTAAGAACTAAAAATAAAATGAACATTGGAATCAAGAGATATTGCAATCCTCCAGATCAAGTTCATTCTCATCTCTTCCTCAATCAATGCATTCATTGATATCCTTGGAAATCTTAAGTGATTAGATCCCAATTCTTTGGCAATCCAATCTCTCTAAGCTTGAACAATTGCAAAATTCCTTGATTTAATTGCTCATGGGAAGAGATGAAGTGTGGTCACTGATTATACCACACACATTCATAGATCAAAGTATTGGTAGGATTAAATGTCACAATATCCATCCAACCCCCAACCTAATCCAATGTGAGAGAGCATTTCTAGCATGATTTCCTCATTTTTCTTCCAAGGTTCTGAGGAAATCCAAGTATGAGCAATTTCTCTTCCAAGACAATTACCCAATTGGATGAAGATCGAAAGCTCTCTTGTAAAATCAAGAGAAAAGAAAGAAGAAGAATAATAAGAACTACAATTGATCCATTGAATCACAATAGAGCTCTCTAACCCAATGAAAAGAGTTAGTTGATCATTGCTCTACCAAAATAGAAAAGAAAGAAAGTGCAGAAAAATAAAGATATGAAGATTAAAACTAACATTGAAACTTCCAAATTCATAAATGAAAAGTACAAAGAAAAGAAAGAGAAGGAAAAGTGTGTGAGGGAAGGGAGTCCGAAGACCCCTCTTCAATCCCTAATTTCCAGCCTGTCTTGAATGTACAAACTAAGGCCTTTATATAGGCTCTCCTAAATTACAAAATAAAATTAAAAGCAAATTACAATTAAATGAAAATTCCTATTCTAGATGCTTCTTGTGGCCTTGATTGGTTGACACTTGTGGGCTTGCTTCCTTGAAGTTGGGTGGTCCTTGAAAGAGAAGTGAATCAAGTTGAGGTCCAGGTGCTAATGTTAATGCTACCGTTAGCTACACTAACGCTACAAGTGTGTACTAATGCTACAAGTGTGGCGTTAGTGCCAAAGTTATTGTGGCTAACGTTGCACTTGTTACCAATTGGTGTTTTTAGGGCTTAAAAGATGCCTCTTGTTTGTGCTCCAATTTCATGCCCACTATAGACTATTATATATCTTTGGAAAGCTCTGAATGTCATCTTTCTAACACAACTGGAATCACCTCCATTGGACCTCTGTAACTCAAGTTATGCTCCTTTGAAATGGACATGGAAGCTGGCATAGTCGCTAGCGTTACTGGAAAACGTGAGTCACAATAACGCTAGCGATCAGGGGCTTAATATTGCCAGGTTCTGGAGCTCAAACTTAATGTCCACCCCATACTATTATATATAGTTGGAAAGCCCTGGATGTCTACTTTCCAAAGCTTTTAGAAGCGCATCCTTTGGAGATCTACAACTCGAGTTACACTTCTTGGTAGGTGAAGAGGTCAGCTGGCCTTACTATAGGTTAATACCATGTTCATCTTTGCACTTTCGGGGCAAGTTTTCTCCCTCAAATTCAGTGTCAACCATATAGTTCTATATATGCTTGGAAAGCTCTGGAATCCTACTTTCCAATGCCTTTAGAATCACCTCATTTGAAGCTTTGTGGCTCAAATTATTCTTGTTTGAAGAAGGCATGGTTAGGCTGCCAGGTGAGACTTTTGTCCACGTTAACTACCACGTTAATGTAGTTAATGTGGCCGTTAACGTGGGTCTTTTTTGCTTCTCAAACATTAGTGGAGATCACCTTTTCCACTAACATTGGCATCTCCCTTTTCTTCCACGTTAACTACCACGTTAATATAGTTAACGTGGCCATTAACGTGGGTCTTTTTGCTTCGCAAACGTTAGTGGCACTCACTTTTTCCACTAACGTTGGCATTTCCCTTTCCTTCCATGTTAACTACCACGTTAATATAGTTAACGTGGAAGCTAACGTAGGCATTCTTTGCTTCGCAAATGTTAGTGGCATTCACTTTTACCACTAACGTTCCATGCTCTCCTTCTTCAAAGTTAATGCCACTAACTTTCTCACTAACATTGGGGCTTCTCTTTTTCTTCCACATTAATGGCCACGTTAGTGGCACTAACGTGGCTCTTCTCTGCTTCTTGTTACCTGAAATCAATCAAACAAAGTGCATCAAAGTTTTGCTCTTAATCATGGGATCATGTATCATCCAATTTATCATTCAATTCATGCATAATTCTCATGAAATCATTCAAAATTCACAATGTTTGCTTGAATCATGGTATGATTGTATTTTTACCCAAATACTTGCTTATTTCCTAAGAAAATGCATGAAACCATCCTAAAGCATACAAAAAAATAGCTAGTAAAACTAGCCAAGATGCCCCGGCATCAATCAGCGTGGGTAACGTCCCACATCCTTCTAGAAGAGGTGGTTTGGATTGGCTTCAACGTGGGACATGAGAGAGGCCACGTGCGACGCCTTCGCATGGAGAGAGGATGAGGCCACTAGACTTTGGCCCAACATGGGATGTGGGCTCCCTACGTGAGACATCTTCAACAAGGGGGAAGGTGGCGTGAGCAATGTCCCTTGTCCTTATGGAACAAGGAGGCTTGACGTGGGATGTGGGTGACATCATGTGGGACATCTTCACATGGAGGAAGGTTGGAGCTGCTGGGTAAAGGCTCAATGTGGGACGTGAATTCCTCACATGGGATGTTCCCAAAGAGGAGGCTAAGGCTTCTGGAGGTTGGACCAGCGTGGGACATCACTGGTCCACATCTTACGTCTTTGAGCTGGGCAAGACTTGGGCTTCTAGAGGTTGGCTCAGCATGGGACGTGGCTTCTCCATGTCCAACGTCTTTAATGAAGGAGAGATCTGGCGTGCAACACATGCCATGTGAGTGATGAGAGTGAAGAATGGCATGGGGGATGTCCCACGTCTCTGCTTGCTCTTCTACCTACTTTGAGTGCTTTTTTGTTTCTGCTTGTTCTCTCACTTGAGTGCTTCTCTGTTTTTGCCTCTGTTATTATCAAAATCTTCAACAATCTTCTAAAAAACATATAAAGCATAGTACTCAAAGTATCTTGTTGAAAACATAAGTGAAATTGCAAGAATTAACTTCTTGATTAACATAACTAATTAGGAAACTATTAAATGATGGTCATGCATCACAACACCAAACTTAAGTCTTTACTTGTCCTCAAGCAAAAGAAGTGAAAAGAATAGAGTTGAGTCTAATAAAAGAGAATTGAATCTTCATGACAGTTCATATCCATGTTAGCTAGTGGAGTTTGTTGGTCTTATAGTCAAGTCATCGGGTGATAAAGCATCCCTCGGATCTAGTTGTTCAAGCCTTTTCTAGGAACAAAAACACCATAGGCACATAACTGGGATTTTAACCGTTGACACTTTGAGCTTTTATTGATTGTTGAATCTCTTTTAAGCTTTTCATGTTTCAATTTCTTTTCTTTACTATTTTCTTTCCTTTCTCTTTTCTCTTTTTTTTCTTTTTTTTTTCTTTTCAGTTCAATTCAAGATTCTTGTGGAGGTTTAGAGATCTTATAATACTTCTCCAAAATTTTTTTATGAGGAATCATTCTCCTCATTCATTCAAGACCATTCACATATCACTATCCACAACATCTAACTATAAGTCATAGACCACCACTATGCATAATAGGACTTTCTTTAAGTTTTTCAACTTTCCTTTATCATTGTCAACTCTTCATTATAAATATTGATCACTTAAGGACAAGTACAATGACAAGCTTGTAAGAAAAAAGATAAAAACAATAAATAAAGATATAATGCATGCAAGAAATAGAAAAAGATCAAAATAGGAAAAAACATATAAGTTTTAAAATTTTGTTCTAAAAAATCAAACTCTAGTGCTCTGATATTTCTCGTCTTTTGAACTTGCAATCCAAACATATAAGTTTCAAATTTTGTTCTAATAAATCAAACTGAAATGTGTGAGTTTCAGTTGATTTAGGAACATGTGTGTATTGGCTTGTTTAATTATAGTTTTATAGTGTAGTGACTGTGAATGACATGTTCTATTTGTTGTGAGTATTGTTTTTTCTTTTCCTTTTCATATATATTGTTATTATTTTAATTTATGAGCTATAGTGTATTATTGTATTGTATTATTGCTTGTTAGACTTTTTTTTTTGTTTGTTTGATACAATTGAAGCTTAAATATAGGACATGGGACAAAGAAAAACCTGCCTAGATATATTGAGTGTTGTTAGTTGTTGTACTTATTATGTTCTTATAGTTTGAATTCATCTAATTAAATTAAAAAAGAGTTGATACTGGAAAAAGAAACAAGTTGGCATATTAATGTTGTCCATAGATTATATGGAGAACAAGATGACTAGCAATATTATTGAAGCAGAAGAGATGGTCTACTAGTACTCAACCATCTTCTCCATCGTCAAATGTCTATAAAAATTGGTCAGTTCTTTAGGATCATTTTGAAGTAGAGAATGCTACCGAGAAGAAGGCTGAATGAAAATATTGTGGTAGCTTAATACAATATGGGAATGGAACCATGTCACTGGGTAGTCATTTGAGAAGATGCAAGCAAAGGCCTAACTCTAGTTCAAACAAAAGAAGAAAAGCAATGACCACACCGAGTATATATGAGCATGGTATTTCAAATTCACATAGTTCTTTCAAATTTGACCAAGAGGATGCTCGAAGGGCACTTGTGGAAGTTTTGTTGGAGAAGAGCTACCATTTCATTTTGTTGAGAGCCAAAAATATCAAATATTTGTGCATGCCCTACAAGCATCTTCTCCATCTTCTCCATCGTCTACAAGCATCAAATATTGGTCTACTAGTACTCAACCATCTTCTCCATCATCAAATGTCTATAAAAATTGGTCAGTTCTTTAGGATCATTTTGATGTAGAGAATGCTACCGAGAAGAAGGCTGAATGAAAATACTGTGGTAGCTTAATACAATATGGGAATGGAACCATAAGGAAGTAGATCATGATGTCTACAGACTGTTACTCTTCCCATTTGCTGTGAGAGATCAAGCTAAGAGGTGGTTAAATAACCAACCCAAGGCCAGCATAAGGACATGGAAATAGCTGTCAGAAAAATTCCTCAATATTTCCCTCGAAAAAGGATGACACAACTGAGGATGGCTATCCAAGGATTCAAACAAGGAGATAATGAATCTCTTTATGATGCCTGGGAGAGATACAGAGAGATGCTAAGAAAATGCCCCTCTGAAATATTTTCAGAGTGGGTGCAGTTAGACATCTTCTATTATGGGCTTACAGAGAAAGCTCAGATGTCTTTGGACCACTCAGCTGGTGGATCTATACACATGAGAAAGACAATTGAAGAAGCTCAAGAGCTCATTGATACAGTTGCCAGAAATCAGCATCTGTACCTAAGTAGTGAACCTTCCATGAAAGAAGAGGCTAAAACAGTAAATGCTGAACTCAGTCCTGCAGAATAAGTTATTGAATTCAATCAGCAATTAGATTGTCTAACAAAATAGCTAGCCAAATTCAAGGAGATACTATAAGACACAAGAATGGCTAATATGAATATGGAAGTGCAGTTGAAGCAAACAGAACAACAATTATCAAAACAAATAACAGAAGAGTGCCAAACAATTCAATTAAGAAGTGGGAAAACATTAAATACCTCACTTCAAGGCAGCAGAAAGCCAAGAAATGAACAAACTTCTACCCAAAATCCCTTTGAGGACAGTAAGAGCCCAGAGAGGAATAATTCTTGCGGTCAAACGTTGGAAAAGGGTGGAGAGCTGGTGTTAAACGCCCAATCCATGCTCAGTTCTGGTGTTCAAACGCCAGAAACAAGTAAGGAGTTGGCATTGAACGCCCAAAGGAGGCTCAATTCTGGCATTCAGATGCCAGAAACAGGTAAGGAGTTAGCGTTTAACACCACTCCAGCTTCCAACCCTGGCATTCAAATGCCAGTGAGGGATCAGACACATACAATTGCAGATAATAACCCCTCTAAAAAGGCTTCCCCAACCACATCTGTAGAAAATAAACCTGCAGCAACTAAGGTTGAGGAATACAAAGCCAAAATGCCTTATCCTCAGAAACTCCGCCAAGTGGAACAGGATAAGCAATTTGCCCGCTTTGTAGACTATCTCAGGACTCTTGAAATAAAGATTCCGTTTGCAGAGGCACTTGAGCAAATACTCTCTTATGCTAAGTTCATGAAAGAGATCTTAAGTCATAAGAAGGATTGGAGAGAAACTAAAAAAGTTTACCTCACTGAAGAATGCAGTGCAGTCATTCTGAAAAGCTTACCAGAGAAGCTTAAAGATCCCGGAAGCTTCATGATACCATGCACATTAGAGGGTACTTGTACCAAGAAAGCTCTATGTGATCTTGGAGCAAGTATCAACCTAATACCTGCATCCACTATCAGAAAGCTTGGTTTGACTGAAGAAGTCAAACCAACCCGGATATGACTCCAACTTACTGATGGCTCCATTAAATACCCATCAGGCGTGATTGAAGACATGATTGTCAAGGTTGGGCCATTTGCCTTTCCCACTGACTTTGTGGTGCTGGAAATAGAGGAGCACAAGCGTGCAACTCTCATTCTAGGAAGACCTTTCCTAGCAACTGGACGAACCCTCATTGACGTCCAAAAAGGGGAATTAACCCTGGGAGTCAATGAGGACGACTTTAAGTTGAATGTTGTCAAAGGCATGAAGCATCCAAACACCCCAAATGACTGCATGAGCATTGATATTATTGACTCTCTGGTGAAAAAGGTCAATATGACTGAGAGTCTCGAATCAGAGCTAGAGGATATCTTTAAAGATGTTCAACCTGATCTGGAGGAACCAGAGAGAATAATAGAACCTCTGAAAATCCCTTAGGAAGAGGAGAAACATCCCAAATCCGAGCTCAAACCATTACCACCATCCCTGAAATATGTATTTCTGGGAGAAGGTGACATTTTTCCTATAATCATAAGCTCTACCTTAGAGCCACAGGAAGAAGAAGCACTAATTCAAGTGCTGAGGACACACAAGACAGCTCTTGGGTGGTCCATCAGTGATCTTAAGGGCAATAGCCTAGCCAGATACATGCACAAGATCCTATTGGAGGATGACGCTAAGCCAGTGGTTCAATCACAGATGCGGGTGAATCCAGCCATGAAGGAGGTGGTGTAGAAGGAGGTCACTAAATTACTAGAGGCTGGGATTATTTATCCTATTTCTGATAGCCCCTGGGTGAGCCCTGTCTAAGTCGTCCCTAAGAAGGGTGGCATGACAGTGGTTCATAATGAAAAAAATGAACTAGTTCCTACAATAACAATTACAGGGTGGCGTATGTGTATTGATTACAGAAGGCTTAATACAGCCACCAGAAAGTATCATTTTCCTTTACCATTCATAGACCAGATGCAAGAAAGACTAGCAGGTCATGATTATTACTGCTTTCTGGATGGATATTCAGGATATAATCAAATTGCAGTAGATCCCCAGGATCAAGAGAAAACAGCATTCACATGTCCATCTGGAGTATTTGCATACAGAAGAATGTCATTTGGTATGTGCAATGCACCTGCAACCTTTCAAAGGTGCATGCTCTCTATTTCTCTGATATGGTGGAAAAATTTCTGGAAGTCTTAATGGATGACTTTTCAGTATTTGGAGACTCATTCAGCTCTTGTCTTGACCATCTAGCACTTGTTCTAAAAAGGTGCCAAGAGACTAACCTGGTTTTAAACTGGGAGAAATGTCACTTTATGGTGACTGAATGAATTGTCCTTGGGTACAAAATTTTGAAAAAGGGAATAGAGGTGGATCAAGCTAAGGTAGAGGTAATTGAAAAATTACCACCACCTGCCAATGTTAAGGCAATCAGAAGCTTTCTGGGGCATGCAGAATTCTATAAGAGATTTATAAAAGATTTTTCAAAAATTGCAAAACCTCTGAGTAATCTGCTAGATGCTGACATGCCATTTATCTTTGATAAGGAGTGTCTGCAGGCATTTGAGACTTTGAAAGCTAAGCTGGTCACAGCACCAGTCATCTCTGCACCAGACTGGACATTACCATTTGAACTAATGTGTGATGCCAGTAACCATGCCATTGGTGCAGTGTTGGGACAAAGGCATGATAAGCTTCTGCACGTCATTTATTATGTCAGTCATGTTTTAAATAACGCACAAAAGAACTACACAACCACAGAAAAAGAGTTACTTGCAGTGGTTTACGCCATAGACAAATTCAGATCTTATTTAGTAGGATCAAAAGTGATTGTGTACACTGACCATGCTGCTCTTAAATATCTACTCACAAAGCAGGATTCAAAACCCAGACTCATAAGATGGGTGTTGCTTCTGCAAGAGTTTGATATAGAAATAAGAGACACAAAAGGGACAGAGAACCAAGTAGCAGATCACCTGTCCCGAATAGAACCAGTAGAAGGGGCGTCCCTCCCTCTTACTGAGATCTCTGAAAACTTTTCAGATGAACAACTCTTTGCCATCCAGGACGTACCACAGTTTGCAGACATTGCAAACTACAAGGCTGCCATACCCAAAGAGTATAGTAGGTAGCAATCAAAGAAATTGATCTCGGATGCAAAGTACTATCTATAGGATGAACCATATCTCTTCAAGAGATGTGCAGATGGAGTAATCCGTAGATGTGTGCCTAAAGAAGAAGCACAGAAGATCCTCTAGCATTGCCATGGATCACAGTATGGAGGACATTTTGGAAGTGAGCGAACAGCCACAAGAATCCTCCAATGTGGCTTCTACTGGCCTACTCTCTATAAAGACTCCCGAGAGTTTGTACGTAATTGTGACAGTTGCCAAAGATCTGGCAATCTGCCTCACAGTTATGCCATGCCTCAACAAGGGATCTTGGAGATTGAGTTGTTTGATGTATGGGGTATTGACTTCATGGGGCCTTTCCCACCATCATACTCAAACACTTATATTCTGGTGGCAGTGGATTATGTATCCAAATGAGTGGAAGCTATTGCAACGCCCACTAATGATAGTAAGACAGTGCTGAAATTCCTCCAGAAACACATCTTCAGCAGATTTGGTGTCCCTAAAGTACTAATCAGTGATGGGGGCGCTCATTTCTGCAATAAACAGCTTTACTCTGCTATGGTTCGAAATGGAGTTAGCCACAGGGTGGCAACTCCATATCATCCGTAGACAAATGGGCAAGCTGAAGTCTCTAATAGAGAACTTAAAAGAATCCTGGAATGGACTGTGATTAACCATAAAAGGGATTGGGCAAGAAGCTTGGATGATGCTCTGTGGGCATACAGAACAGCATTCAAGACTCCTATAGGGACTTCTCCACACCAGCTTGTGTATAGAAAAGCATGTCACTTGCCAGTAGAACTGGAACACAAGGCCTACTGGGCAACCAGATTCCTAAACCTTGATGCCAAGTTAGCTGGAGAAAAATGATTGCTCCAGTTAAATGAGCTAGAGGAATTCAGACTCAATGCTTTCAAAAATGCAAAAATTTACAAAGAGAAAGCAAAAAGATGGCATAATAAGAAGCAGTCATCTAGAGTCTTTAAGCCAGGGCAGAAAGTTTTGCTATTTAATTCTAGGCTCAGATTATTCCCCGGGAAATTGAAATCCCGGTGGAGAGGACCATATGTGATTACAGGTGTGTCACCGTATGGATATGTAGAGCTTTAGGATAATGACTCTAACAAAAAATTCATTGTTAATGGACAGAGAGTCAAACATTATCTTGAAAGCAATTTTGAGCAAGAATGCTCAAAACTGAGACTTAATTAAAAGCTCAGTAATAGTCCAGCTAACGACATTAAAGAAGCGCTTGCTGGGAGGCAACCCAGCCATTTACAAAGCTTATTTGTCAATTAATTGATTTTTACAGTTACAGGATTATATTAATTATCTTCAAGGTAAAATAGCAATTGCATGAGTTCACAGAGTTACAGAAGGATTCAGAGGATAAAACAGCAAAAAGAAGCTCATTGGTGCGAAAACGCCAGTAAAAGCTATTTTGGGCATTAAACGCCCAAAAGAAGTATCTACTGGGCATTTAACGCCAGTAGAGATAGCCATCTGGGCATTAAACGCCAGAAAAAAGCAGCTTCTGGGTGTTTAACGCCAGATTTACAACGTCCTGGGCGTTCAGAAAAATGCCCAGTGATAAAGGAGTTTCTGGCGTTTAACGCCAGCTAGAAGCAACAGCTGGGCGTTAAACGCCCAGACCAAGCACCAACTGGGCATTAAACGCCCAAAACATGCAGTATTTTGGCGTTTAATGCCAGGATTGTGGAAGGGAGGAGGTTTTGGTTCCGAACTTGATTTTTTTCAAATTTTCATGTTCCCATCCATAATTTCTTGCATCAACATGTTACAAATCCTAATTTTTCAAATCCTTTTTCAAAAATATCAAATGCATCTTAATTCTAAACATAATTTTTTTTAAATCCTCTTCAACTTCTTTTCAAATCTTTTTCAAAACAAATCTTTCTCTTTTCCATCTCAAATCTTTTCAACTCATCAATTTCTTTTTTTTTCAAATCTTCACAATATCTTTTTCAAAACAAATCTATCTTTTTCAAATATCTTTCATATTATTCATATCTTTTAAAATTTTAAAAAGTGCATCTTTTTCCTATCATACTTATCTTTTACAAATCATATCTTCTATCATATCTTCTTCAAAATTTTCGAAACATACCCCACCCTTCCCTTTAAATCCACGTTCGGCATCACTCCTCTCCTCCACAATTCGAACTTAGCTCTTCATATATCCCTCTCATTTCCTTTCTTTTGCTTGAGGACAAGCAAACCTGTAAGTTTGGTGTGTTTATCCATGATCACTAAACTAATACCTACTAAGATCATGGCTCCTAAGGGAAAACAAACCACTCCAAGAGGCAAGAAAGAGAATATTCCAAAATCACTTTGGAATCAAGGGGAGTTCTTAACCAAAGAACATTCAGACCATTACTACAAAATAATGGGTCGAAGGTCAGTGATCCCAAAAGTTAAATTCGATCTGAAAAAAGACGAATATCCAAAGATCCAAGAGCAAATTCGAAACATGAACTGGGAAATCCTAGCTAATCCTGAAACAAAGGTGGGGAGAAACATGGTTCAGAAATTCTATTCTAATCTGTGGCAAACAGACAGGCAGAGAATAGCTGGAACCGCCTTCTATGACTATCAAACTCTGGTCAGAGGAAAGATTGTTCACCTCTACCCTGACAAAATAAGAGAGATCTTCAAGCTGCCTCAACTGCAAGATGACCCAGACTCCTTTAATAGGAGAATGATGAGAACAAATAAAGCTTGGACGAAATTCTATAGGACATATGCCTCCCTGGAACCAAGTGGATAACCAATACAAAGGGTGTCCCAAACCAACTCAAGAGAGGAGATCTCAAACCAGTTGCTAGAGGCTGGCTAGACTTCATCGGGCGTTCTATAATGCCCACTAGCAACCGCTCTGAAGTCACCATCAAAAGAGCAGTAATGATCCATTGCATTATGTTAGGAAAAGAAGTGGAAGTTCATCAGCTGATCTCTTGTGAACTTTACATAATTGCAAACAAGAACTCCAAAGATGCCAAACTGGCTTATCCAAGCTTAATCTCTATGCTATGTAAAGATGCTGGGGTGAAGATGGGAGTAAATAAGTATATCTCAGTTGAGCAATCAATCACCAAAAAGTCAATGGAAGGACAAAAAGTGCAGGACGACCCCGTCAAGAGGAAAGCACAGGAGTTCCTCCCGAAAATCCCTCAAATTGAATACTGGGAGCATCTTGAAACATCTGTTACCAAGTTGCAAGAAGCTATGGACCAACTGAAGGAAGAACAGCAAAATCAAAGTAGCATGCTTTACAAACTGCTTGGGGAACAAGAAGAGCAAAGGCGTGAACTTAAGGAACTGAAGCGTCAGAAGCTATCTCTTGAAGGGCCAAGCACCCCACAGACTAAAGAAGCATCCACCTCCCAAAATAAATGTTGTTGAGTCCTAATCTTACCCTTAACTCTGTGATAATTATTCTTATTAGAAATTTACCTTAGAAGTTATATATGAGTAGTAGTAATTAGTATCTTTATATTGATTTTATCTCCAAGTAAGATATAAATTATTTTTCTCATCATCATCAAACATAAATAAAATAGTAGATTTTTAGAATAAGAAGGCAATATTTTTTCGAGTTTTTAATAAGGAAAATTCTAATTATTTATATGTGGTGGCAATACTTTTTGTCTTCTGAATGAATGCCTGAA
>NC_029778.3:68347952-68370331 GCF_000817695.3 Arachis duranensis
AAAGAATGATGAACAAGAGAAATATTATTGCTGATCTGAAAAATCATGAAATTGATTCTTGAAGCATGAAAAAACAGTGAAAAAAAAGAGAAGGAGCAGTAGAGAAAGCCAATAGCCCTTTAAACCAAAAGGCAAAGGCAAAAAGGATCCAAGGCTTTGAGCATTAATGGAAAGGAGGGCCTAAAGGAATAAAATTTTGGCCTAAGCGGCTAAATCAAGTTGTCCCTAACCATATGCTTGTGTCATAAAGGTCCAGGTAAAAAGCTTGAGACTGAGTGGTTAAAGTCGTGATCCAAAGCAAAAGAGTGTGCTTAAGAACTCTGGACACCTCTAATTGGGGACTTTAGCAAAGCTAAGTCACAATCTGAAAAGGTTCACCCAGTTATGTATATGTGGCATTTATGTATCCGGTGGTAATACTGAAAAACAAAGTGCTTAGGGCCACGGCCAAGACTCATAAAGTAGTTGTGTTCAAGAATCAACATACTAAACTAGGAGAATCAATAATAATATCTTAATTCTGAGTTCCTATGGATGCCAATCATTCTGAATTTAAAAGGATAAAGTGAGATGCCAAAACTGTTTGGAAGTAAAAAGCTACTAGTCCCGCTCATCTAATTAGAATCTGAGCTTCACTTAAAACTCTGAGATATTATTACTTCTTGATTTCTTTTTATCCTATTTTATTTATCTAGTTTCTTGGGGACAAGCAATAGTTTAAGTTTGGTGTTGTGATGAGCAGATATTTTATACGCTTTTTGGGGGTAATTTCATGTAGTTTTTAGTATGTTTTAGTTAGATTTTAGTATATTTTTATTAGTTTTTAGGCAAAATTCATATTTTTAGGCTTTACTATTAGTTTGTGTGTTTTTTTGTGATTTCAGGTATTTTCTGGCTGAAATTGAGGGATCTGAGCAAAAATCTGATTTAGGATGAAAAAGAACTGCTGATGCTGTTGGATTCTGACCTCCCTGCACTCGGAATGGGTTTGTTGGAGCTACATAAGTCCCATTGGCGCGCTTTCAATTAGGTTGGAAAGTAGACATCCAGGACTTTCCAGCAATGTATAATAGTCCATACTTTACTCGAAGATAAACGACGTAAACTGGCGTTTAACGCCAGTTCCATGTTCCATTCTGGTGTTAAACGCCAGAAACAGGTTACCAGTTGGAGTTAAACGCCCAAAATAGGTTACAACCTGTTGTTTAACTCCAGAAACAGCCCAGGCACGTGAAAAGCTCAAGTCTCAGCCCCAGCACACACCAAGTGGGCCCCAAAAGTAGATTTCTACACTATCTATCTTAGTTTACTCATTTTCTGTAAACCTAGGTTACCAATTTAGTATTTAAACAACTTTTAGAGATTTATTTTGAATCTCATGACATTTTTAGATCTAAACTTTATAATTTTTGATGGCATGAGTCTCTAAACTCCATTTTACGGTGTGAGGAGCTCTGCTGTGTCTTGATGGATTAATGTAATTATTTCCGTTTTCTATTCAAACACGCTTGTTTCTATCTAAGATATTCATTCGCACTTCAATATGATGAATGTGATGATTTGTGACACTCATCACCATTCTCAATCTATGAATGCGTGACTCACAACCACCTCCGTTCTACCTTAGATTGAATGAGTATCTCTTGGATTCCTTAATCAGAGTCTTCGTGATATAAGCTAGAATCCATTGGCAGCATTCTTGAGAATCTGGAAAGTCTAAACCTTGTCTGTGGTATTCCGAGTAGGATTCAGGGATTGAATGACTGTGACGAGCTTCAAACTCACAAGGGTTAGGCGTAGTGACAGATGCAAAAGGATCAATGGATCCTATTCCAGCATGAGTGAGAACTGACAGATGATTAGCCGTGCGGTGATAGCGCACCTGGACCATTTTCACTGAGAGGACGGATGGTAGCCATTGACAACGGTGATCCACCAACACACAGCTTACCATAGGGGGAACCTTGCGTGCGTGAAGATGAAGACAGAGGGAAAGCAGAGATTCAGAAGACAAAGCATCTCCAAAACTCCAACATATTCTCCATCACGGCATAACAAGTATTATTTAATCCATGCTTTTTATTTACTACCAATCAAAACTGAGAATTATTATTATCCTGACTAAGAGTTACAAGATAACCATAGCTTGCTTCAAGCCAACAATCTCCGTGGGATTCGACCCTTACTCACGTAAGGTATTACTTGGACGACCCAGTGCACTTGCTGGTTAGTGGTACGAATTGTGAAAAGTGTGATTTACAATTTTGTGCACCAACCATGCTGCTCTAAAATATCTCCTCACAAAGCAGGATTCAAAACCCAGACTCATAAGATGGGTGTTGCTTCTGCAAGAGTTTGATATAGAAATAAGAGATAGAAAAGGGACAGAGAACCAAGTAGCTGATCACCTGTCCCGGATAGACCCAGTAGCAAGAGCGTCCCTTCCTCCTACTGAGATCTCTGAAACCTTTCTGGATGAGCAATTGTTTGCCATTCAGGAAGCTCTATGGTTTGCAGACATTGCAAACTATAAATCTCGGTAATGTCAAGCTATTGATAGTAAAGAAGCGCTTATTAGCAGGCAACCCAATCTTATCTATGTTAATTACATTTTCATTTCTATTTTCTAGTGTTAGTCTATGTTTTCTATAGGTTGATGATCATGTGAAGTCATAAAAACAACTACAAAATTAAAGCAGAATGAAAAATAGCATAAAAAATAGCACACCCTGGAGGACAGGCTTACTGGCGTTTGAATGCCAGTAATGATAGCAGAATGGGCGTTTAACGCCCAGTCTGGCAGCATTTTGGGCATTAAACGCTAGAATTGGCAGCTAGACTGGCGTTTAACGCCAAGAAACATAGCAGAACTGGCGTTTAACGCCAGATTTGGCACACAGTGGGCGTTTAAACGCCAGAAAGATGTAGGGATGAGAAATCCTTGACACCTCAGGATCTATGGACCCCACAGGATCCCCACCTACCCCACCTCACTCTCTCTCCTCTTCACACCCCTCTTCCCCATAACCCATTCGCCACACACCTCCATCTCCTCCTTTTCTTCTTATTCTACTCCTTTCTTTCTTCCTTTGCTCGAGGACGAGCAAACCTTTTAAGTTTGGTTTTAGAAAAAGGTTTGCTTTTTGTTTACAATAACCATTAATGGCACCAAAAGGCCATGAGAAAGGAGCAAGAAAGGCAAGGAAGAGACATAGAGGAGCTCAAACACTCCAAAGGATCTTCAAGAAGAAGAACTAGCCAACATCACTAAGCTGGACCCGTTCTTTAATCTCCTTGTTTATTTTATTTTCTGTTTTTTTATTTTATGCTTTATGTCTTGTCTATATTTGTGTCTTTATTACATGATCATTAGTGTCTAGTATCTATGTCTTAAAGCTATGAATAATTCCATGAATCCTTCACCTTTCTTAAATGAAAAATGCTTTTAATTACAAAAGAACAAGAAGTGCATAATTTCGAAATTTATCTTGAAAATTAGTTTAATTATTTTGATGTGGTGACAATACTTTTTGCTTTCTGAATGAATGCTTGAACAGTGCATATTTTTTATAGTGAAGTTTATGAATGTTAAAATTGTTGGCTCTTGAAAGAATAATGAAAAAAGAGAAATGTTACTGATAATCTAAAAAATCATAAAATTGATTCTTGAAGCAAGAAAAAGCAATGAAAAACAAAGCTTGCGAAAAAAAAGAAAAAAATGGCGAAAAAGAAAAAGAAAGAAAAAGAAAAAGCAAGTAGAAAAAGCCAATAGCCCTTTAAACTAAAAGGCAAGGGTAAAAGGGATCCAAGGCTTTGAGCATTAATGGATAAGAGGGCCCAAAGGAATAAAATCCTGGCCTAAGCGGCTAAATCAAGTTGTCCCTAACCATGTGCTTATGTCATGAAGGTCCAAGTGAAAAACTTGATACTGAGTGGTTAAAGTCGCGATCCAAAGCAAAAAGAGTGTGCTTAAGATTGATGACAAGTCATCATATACCCATTTTTCAAGCTAATTTCACTTGTTTTGATAGCATCTATGCACTTTCTTGCATCCTAAGTAAGTGATTTGGAGTGAAAATGCATAACTTCTCTAAATCAAGCAACCACCATGAAATTAATGTTAAATCATGAGGTTTAAGCTAATTTTAATTGAATTTTAATTGATTTATAAGCCTCTTGAATTTAGTGATACTTTGAGTGGTTGTTTTGGTTTATTATAGGTGAAGAAAAGAAAAGAAAAGGAAAAGCGTGGCCTAAGAAGTGTAGCCCAAGGAAAGGAAAGTGTGGCAAAAGAGAGAAGAAGCGTGCCGCATGCAAAGGGGGAGGCAACATTGCCCTCCACAAGGGCACACTGCCCTCTAGGAGGGCAACATAAGAGAACCAGCCAAGGAAGGCAACTCTGCCCTGCCCACTACAAGGGCAGAGCACAAAATGTGCCTTGAGACCAAGAGGAAGAGAACCTTGCCCTGTCCTTGTGGAGGGCAGTATCGGGCTCTCCAAGGAAAGAAATCAAAGGAAAAATGCCTATGATGCATGCTACAAGGATCGAACAAGGAACCATGAGGAAGCTAGGACTTAAGGATGAGTGCCGTGCCAAGAAACCAAGGAAATTATTGTAGCGTGTGCTTCCTCCGTGTTTCGAACACGGGACAAGCAATGTGAGAACTCTGCCCTGCCCTTGGCGCGGGCAGGGCAGCATTTGGATTGGCGCACGATCCTGGCGCATCACGCACGATCCTGGCGCACCAACTCTCGTCCCTGGCAGCATCTGGCAGCACCAAAATTTCCTGCCCTGCCCTCCCTGGCAGCGTCTGGCGCACCACGAACCTCCCTTGACAGCACCAAACTTTCCTGCCCTGCCCTCCGCGAGGGCAGGGCAGCATCCTATGCACCAAACTCAATTCTGGCGCACCAATTCTCGTCCCTGGCAGCACCAACGAGCACCACGCACCATCCAGCGCGCACCAACTTTTCCTGCCCTGCCCTTGGCGCGGGCAGGGCAGCATCTCAAGCACCATGCCGCGCCAAACTCGCACAAGGCCGCACCAGCTCGCACCACCATGTATCAATTTTCTGCCCTGCCCTCCACAAGGGCAGGGAAGCCTCCTGGGAGTGACTTTTAATGGGCCAAAAATTCAATTTAAAAATCCATTTGAATTCATTTCTTCACCAAATCAAAAGCCCATCCAAATCCCAAAATCCAAGAATAGAAAGTGTATAAATAGAAGCTAGTTTGATGTAATTAGGACCTTTTTATTGAACCTTTACCTTGAGACTTTACTTTTACCTTTACTTTTGAATTTTACTTTTACCTTCATCTTTCTTTTGAGCTTTGGCAATTGTTCTTGGGTAACTTTACCGAGAATTCTGAGAATTGGGGAGGAGAATTGATCTCTCTTCTTCCTCATTCTTGCCTGAGCACTTCTAATCTTCTGTTTCTGAGTTTTGGGTGTGAGAAATTGAGGAAATTCTGTCTCAATTCCCATTCAAATTCTCTTCAATTTTCTTTCTGCATAATTGAATCCATTTACATTTTCTTTACTGCTTTCTCTTCTAATTCTTGTCAATTGCTTTGTTAACTTGGATCTAGGAAGGCAAATAGAGATCTAGGCTCTGCTACCTAGTCTCTTGAGACCTGAGACCCAAATTCTACTTTTGGTTCTTCTGTGAACCTTGCTGCATTTTAATTTCCTATTCTGTTTGAATTTCAGTTTACTCCAATTCATCGTCTATTTAATTGATTGCTGCAATTTACTTCTTCTTTGTTTAGATCCTGCAATCCCATTCCTCAATTTCCTTTTACATTCAAGCAATTTATCTTTCTTGTCATTTAAGTTACTGCAATTTACATTTCTTGCACTTTAAGTTTCAGCCATTTACTTTCTTGTTCTTTAAGATTCTGAAATTTTATTTTCCTGTTCTTTAATTTACTGCACTTTTCCCTTCCCCCTTTACATTTACTGTCATTTACTTCTTGTTAAACACAAATCACTCAACCAAAACTTGATTCGCTTGACTAAATCACCCACTAAACTAAAATTGCTCAATCCTTCAATCCCTGTGGGATCGACCTCACTCATGTGAGTTATTATTACTTGATGCGACCCGGTACACTTGCCGGTGAGTTTTGTGTTGGATCATTTTCCATACATCAAAGATCTCTGGACACCTCTAATTGGGACTTTAGCAAAGCTGAGTCACAATCTGAAAAGGTTCACCCAATTATGTGTCTGTGGCATTTATGTATCCGGTGGTAACACTGGAAAACAAGATGCTTAGGGTCACGGCCAAGACTCATAAAGTAACTGTGTTCAAGAATCAACATACTAAACTAGGAGAATCAATAACACTATCTTAATTCGGAGTTCTTATAGATGCCAATCATTCTAAACTTCACAGGATAAAGTGAAATGCCAAAACTGTTCAGAAGCAAAAAGCTACTAGTCCCGCTCATCTAATTGGAGCTAAGCTTCATTGATATTTTGGAATTTATTGTATATTCTCTTCTTTTTATTCTATTTTATTTTCAGTTGCTTGGGGACAAGCAACAATTTAAGTTTGGTGTTGTGATGAGCGGATAATTTATACGCTTTTTGGCATTATTTTTAGGTAGCTTTTTATAGGTTTTAGTTACTTTTTAGTATATTATTATTAGTTTTTATGCAAAAATCACATTTCTGGACTTCACTATGAGTTTGTGTGTTTTTCTATAATTTTAGGTATTTTTTGGCTGAAATTGAGGGACCTGAGCAAAAATCTGATTCAGAGGCTGAGAATGGATTGCAGATGTTGTTGGATTCTGACCCTGCTGCACTTGAAGTAGATTTTCTGGAGCTAAAGAAGCCCAATTGGCGTGCTCTCAATTGCGTTGGAAAGTAGACATCTTGGGCTTTCCAGCAATGTATAATAGCTCATACTTTTCCCGAGATTTAATGGTCCAAACTGGCGTCCAAACTCCGGTCAGAGACCCTTTTCTTGCGTAAAACGCCAGAACTGGCACCAAAACTGGAGTTAAACGCCCAAACTGGAACCAAACCTAGCGTTTAACTCCAAGAATGGCCTATGCACGTGGAAGCTTCAATGCTCAGCCCAACCACACACCAAGTGGGCCCCGGAAGTGGATTTCTGCACTATCTGCACTTAGTTACTTATTTTCTGTAAACCTAGGTTACTAGTTGAGTATAAAAACTAGTTTTAGAGATTCATTTTGTAACTCATGACATTTTACATCTAAATTTGTATCTTCTATGACATGAGGCTCTAAACCCCATCGTTGGGGGTGAGGAGCTCTGCTGTGTCTCGATGGATTAATGCAATTATTTTCAGTTTTCTATTCAATCACGCTTGATTCTATTTTAAGATATTCATTCGCACTTCAACATGATGAATATGATGATCCGTGACACTCATCACCATTCTCAACTTATGAACGCGTGCCTGACAACCACTTCCGTTCTACCTTAGATTAAGTATGTATCTCTTGGGTTCCTGGTTCACGAGTTTGATTGCCTCTCCTGACAACAGAGTGTTCAAATCCGTGAAACCAGAATCTTCGTGGTATAAGCTAGAATCAATTGGCAGCACTCTTGTGATCCGGAAAGTCTAAACCTTGTCTGTGGTATTCCGAGTAGGATCGGGGAAGGGGTGACTGTGATGAGCTTCAAACTCACAAATGTTGGGCGCAGTGACAGTGTGCAAAAGGATCAATGGATCCTATTCCCGCATGACTGAGAACCGACAGATGATTAGCCCTACGAAACCCGTAGTTGGACCATTTTCACTGAGAGGAAGGATAGTAGCCATTGACAATGGTGATCCACTAACATACAGCTTGCCATGGAAGGAGCCTTGCGTGCATAAAGAAGACAACAGTAGGAACTTAGAGATTCAGAAGACAGAGCAGCTCCAAAACCTCAACTTGTTCTCCATTACTGCATAACAAGTATTATTTATTTCATGTTCTTTTACTTTTTACAAACAAAACTCTTTTCATTATTAATCTCCTGACTAAGGTTTACAAGATAACTACAGATTGCTTCAAGCCAACAATCTCTGTGGGATCGACCCTTACTCACGTAAGGTATTACTTGGACGACCCAGTGCACTTGCTATTTAGTGGCACCAGAGTTGTGAAAAGTGTGAATCACAATTTCGTGCACCACTATCCCAACCTTAGATATTGATATCATTCTCCCTTCTAATCCCCCTCCGTCTGTTCAGAATGTTCATCCCACGATTACCCAAGGAAAGGCAGGCATTCGTAAACCTCGGGCTCTTCAGGTTTCTTTAAAACCCCGTATAACCAAACAAGCTCTTGCAGATCCTAAATGGAGAGCAGCCATGAATTCTGAGTATGATGCATTGATCAGGAATAATACTTGGCAATTGATGCCATTGCCTGTGGATAGAGAGGCAATTGGCTCGAAAAGGGTGTTTCGGGTTAAGTATAATCTTGATGGTTCTCTTGACAAGTATAAAGCTCGGCTCGTTGCCCAGGGCTTTCATCAGCGTCCTGGTGTGGACTATAAGGAGACGTTTAGTCCAGTAGTAAAGCCAACTACGATCCGGTTGGTTCATTCACTTGCTCTCTCATGGTCCTGGCCAATTCGGCAGTTGGATGTGAATAATGCATTTCTCCATAGTGACTTATTTGAAGATGTCTATATGCAGCAGCCAAAAGGGTATGAGCAAGGTGACAACTCCATGGTGTGCAAGTTGACTAAGGCATTGTATGGTCTCAAGCAGGCCCCTCGAGCTTGGTACACTAAGGTTATGAGGGCGTTGCAGGCACTTGGTTTCTCTCCTGCCCGATCTGATTCCTCTTTGTTGACTCGTTTCTCCCCTACCTCTACCATTTTTATCTTGATATATGTTGATGACATTATCATCACTGGCAGTTCACATTCTGATATTAATGGTGTCATTAGTCAACTTGACTCTCAATTTGTCTTGAAAGATATGGGAGCCTTGCATTATTTTCTTGGCATCCAGGTCACTCGCTCAGCTGAAGGGGGCATCCTCCTTAATCAAGAGAAATATGTCCAGGATGTGCTTGTCAAAGCAGGGATGGATGATTGCAAGTCATGTGCTACTCCACTTCCATCAACCCTCAAACTTTTGGCCACCGGCAGTCCATCCTTTGATGATCCCTCCTTGTATAGAACTATTGTGGGCAGCTTGCAATATCTCACAGTGACATGGCCTGAGATTGCTTACTGTGTCAATAAATTTTTCCAATTCATGCATGCCTCAACTGAGGAGCATTGCCGAGCGGTCAAACGCATTTTTCGGTATTTAGCGGGCACTACTGACTATGGCATGCACTTACAAAAGCTGCTCTTTTGTCTCTCACTGCTTATAGTGATTCTGATTGGGAAGTGATCCAAATGATCGCAAATCCACCAGTCGTATGTGTGTGTTCCTTGGCAATAATTTGATTTCCTGGACTTCGAAGAAGCAGTCTGTGGTGGCCCGTTCTAGTATCGAGGCTGAGTATCGATCCCTTGCCTTAGCTGTTGTCGATCTGATCTGGCTAAGGAAGCTGTTGGCAGAGCTTCGGGACATGTTGCCGAGCGTCCCTAAGATCTATTATGATAATATGAGTGCCGTTTTGCTAGCTGCAAACCCCATTTGTCATTCAAAATCCAAGCACGTTGAGCTTGATTTCCATTTTTTAGAGATTTTGTCACCAAAGGTGTGCTCCAAGTTCATCACATTCCTGGTACTGCTCAATTGGCTGATGTCTTGACCAAGGTTGTTTTGTTCGCTATGTTTTTGGCTTTTCGCAATAAACTCAAAGTTGAACTTCTTTCACCTTTGAGTTTGAGGGGGCATGATAGTATAAGTGAAAAAGAGTAGTTAGTTATACATTGCATCAGAAAATTAGTTATAGTGCTGAGTCAGCTTTAGGTTGTTATTGGAATTCGTTAGAGAGTCAGTTAGAATAATAACTCTATAAATAACAATGTCTCTCTAATCGATCTGTTGTAACTGCATCATTCATACTTCAATACAATTGAGAACAAACTCTCTCTCTTTCTGAAATCATCAATTGGAGCACAAGGGCCTGATACCTTTACTATCTATATGCTTCAATGCATTTTCAACTTTTCTGCATGTTTCAATCAGCAAATTATTTCCAGATAATTATAAACCAAATAAAATAAATAAAAAAAGACAAGTGCAACAAACATTCAATATTGTATAAATAGGAATTGGAATACTTTGTTGCAAAACACAATAGTTCTTGGAACAGGGCATTCCTCTGCAAGCTGCAAAAGAGCAGATTTCTTGTCCAGAAATCCTATATCAGTAGTTTTTGCTTGCCCATCTTCTTCACTGCAATCTACTATGATCTGAACAAACAAGAAAATAATCAGCATGGGCATTTACCGAGAATTTTATGATTCTTTAAAATGGTACAAGATTCAATTATCAATCATGTTTATATTGGCAATATCACTTGCATTATAAGTTTATAATATGATTTATAAAGGACATTATATGTTACATGGCTTGGACACCAAAATTAACCAGCATTTCTAGAATATAAAGAAACAAATTTTATATTTTTGAAGCTACAGTGACATATCCTATATCACAGAAAAAAGTAAATAAAGCTGAAGAACAAGTCACAGTCCAACAATGGTTTCTCATGCAAAACTCATACAGGAATATTGATTCCAGTTTTCTCAAATAGAATGTACCTCTTCAAGGCGTGGGCTTATTCGGTGCATACTGATGAGCGGATAATTTATACGCTTTTTGGCATTATTTTTAGGTAGTTTTTAGTAGGATCTAGCGACTTTTAAGGATGTTTTTATTAGTTTTTATGCAAAATTCATATTTCTGGACTTTACTATGAGTTTGTGTGTTTTTTTGAGATTTCAGGTATTTTCTGGCTGAAATTGAGGGACCTGAGCAAAAATCTGATTCAGGCTGAAAAAGGACTGCTGATGCTGTTGGATTCTGATCTCCCTGCACTCGAAATAGATTTTCTGGAACTACAGAACACCAAATGGCGCGCTCTTAATTGCGTTGGAAAGTAGACATCTAGGGCTTTCCAGAAATATATAATAGTTCATACTTTATTTGAGTTTAGATGACGCAAACTGGCATTCAACGCCAGTTCCATGCTGCATTCTGGAGTAAAACGCCAGAAACATGTCACAAACCAGAGTTAAACGCCAAACAGACGTTACAACTTGGCGTTTAACCCCAAGAGAAGCCTCTGCACGTGTAAAGCTCAAGCTCAGCCCAAGAACACACCAAAGTGGGCCCCGGAAGTGGATTTCTGCACTTAGACTTATTTCTGTAAACCCTAGTAGCTAGTTTAGTATAAATAGAACGTTTTACTATTATACTAGTGTCTAGTCTTTTGACCATTCGGTCTTTTGATCATTCAGGTGGCTGGCCATTCGGCAATGCCTGGACCATAACTTATGTATTTTCAACGGTGGAGTTTCTACACACCATAGATTAAGGTGTGGAGCTCTGCTGTACCTCGAGATTTAATGCAATTACTATTGTTCTTCTATTCAATTCAAGCTTATTCTTGTTCTAAGATATCATTCGTACTTAAAGCTGATGGATGTGATGATCCGTGACACTCATCATCATCCGTCCTTATGAACGTGTGCCTGACAACCACCTCCGTTCTACCTAAGATTGAATGAATATCTCTTGGATTCCTTAATCAGAATCTTCGTGGTATAAGCTATAATTATTGGCGGCCATTCTTGAGAATCTGGAAAGTCTAAACCTTGTTTGGTGGTATTCCGAGTAGGATTCAGGGATTGAATAATTGTGACAAGCTTCAAACTCACGATTGTTGGGCGTAGTGATAGACGCAAAAGAATCATTAGATTCTATTTCGACATGATCGAGAACCGACAGATGATTAGCCGTGCTGTGACAGAGCATTTGGACCATTTTTACTGAGAGAATGGAAAGTAGCCATTGACAACGGTGATGCCCTACATATAGCTTGCCATGGAAAGGAGTGATAATGATTGAAGGAAGGTAGTAGGAAAGCAGAGATTCAGAAGGGATAAAAGCCTCTCCATGCACTTATCTGAAACTCCTACCAATTATTTACATAAGTATCTCTGTCTTTATTTTATGTTTTATTTATCTTTATATTCGAAAACCATTATCACCATTTGAATCCGCCTAACTGAGATTTACAAGATGACCATAGCTTGCTTCATACCAACAATCTCCGTGGGATCGACCCTTACTCACGTAAGGTATTACTTGGACGACCCAATGCACTTGCTGGTTAGTTGTGCGAAGTTGTGACAAAGTGTGATTTACGTTTGAGAGCACCTAAGTCTATTGGTGCCATTGTTGATTATCACAATTTCGTGCACCAAGTTTTTGGCGCCGTTGCCGGGGATTGTTCGAGTTTGAACAACTGACGGTTCATCTTATTGCTCAGATTAGGTAATTTTCTTTTCAAAAAGCTTTTAAAAATCTTTCAAAATTTTTTTTATTTGTTTTCGTTTTTCCAAAAAAGAAATTTTCGAAAATACAAAAAAAATAAATTAATAAAATCATAAAAACCAAAAATATTTTGTGTTTCTTGTTTGAGTCTAGTGTCAATTTTTAAGTTTGCTGTCAATTACATGTTTTTAAAATTTATGCATTTTTTCGAAAAATTCATGCATGGTGTTTGACGTGAGCGGAAATTGGCAGATTAAGAATTAATTAGAAAAATGGCATTGCGAGTACAGTTCTTAACCGGCAAAAATCTACTCGTCAATTTAGACAAGGGTTGTCACAAATTTTAGAAATAAAATACTGGGAGTATGAGTCCCAGGTCATCTCCCAAGGAGTTGCAGGAAGATGTGCTATTTTATCAATCAGATGTTTTCAAAACGGGTGTTAAATTTGATGAACATAAAATTAAATTAGAGAATTTATATGATTTAAATAAAATCTTAACCGAGAGAAGATTAATTGGAAGTTCTATCCTTGTTAGAATTTTATTAAGAGCAATTAATAATTAGTCATTGTTTACATTTAGTTAACCCTCAACGAATGAGGGAAAGTCAAATTAAAAGTCAACTTCTATTCACAAGTCATAATCCTCTCCCTTGGGAAGGATTAGAATTAGTGATTAACAAGCCAACCAACAATGAACCAATTACAATTGAACTCTTGAGTATTCTAACTCAAAGTTCTCCTTTTAATCATCTCCCAATCAAGTTGGGGGATGACTCCGTAATTGTAATTGTAGACTTCACAAAATCAATGGGAGAAATAAGAGAATACATAATAAATAATAATGAAAGGGATTAATTAAAAGTAGAAATAGTCTTATATTAATAAACTATGAAAAATAATCCAATGTCAACTCTGGACAAATTAAGAATATGGAAGAGTAAATGAAAAGTAAATAACAAATTATGATGACCAGTACCGGAGGTAGACTCTTCTCAGAAGCTAAAGGCAAAATTCTTCAAAATCCTAATTTATGAATGTTCAAGTGAGAAACCTAGGGGAGGAGTAAATTTAGATCTAAAAACTTCAAATTGTGTGGAATCAATTATTCCTCTGTCTCTGCATATTTCCTGTCTCTAATCTGTGTTTCTGGGCCGAAAACTGGGTTGAAATGCGGCCTAGAATCTCCGCCAGCGACTTTTGTAATTCTGCAGATCGCACACGTCACGCGGCTGCGTCGTCCACGCGATCGCGTCACTCAGCATTTTTCGTACCACGCGTGCGCATCGTCCACGCATTCGCGTCGTTCGTGCAGCTTCCAATCCGCGTGGTCGCGTCAGGCACGCGAATGCGTCACTCTGATTTCTTTCATTTCGCACAGTCGCGTGAGCCATGCGACCGCGTGACTTCTCACTGGTCATCTCCTCAATTACTTGTGTTCCTTCCATTTTTGCATGCTTCCTATTTATTCCTTACGCCATCCTTGCCCTATGAAACCTGAAACACTTAACACACAGATCACGGCATCGAATGGTACGAAGGAAAATAAAAATATACAACCAAAAGGTCTTTAGGAAGCATGTTTTCAATCATAGAATATTTTTAGGAAGGAATTGTAAATACATGCAAATCATATGAATAAGTGGGCGAAGACATGATAAAACCACACAATTAAACACAATATAAATCACAAAATAGTGGTTTATCAACCTCCCCACACTTAAACATTAGCATGTCCTCATGCTAAGTTGAAGGAGATAAATATGAATGAATAGGAACATGTAAGACTCATGCAATGCAACCTATATACATATGAATGCAACTATATGATTTTGTCTACATGATTAAAAATAGATAAGTTCTCTAAGACAAAACATGGGGGCAGATTTCACTAATTCAATTCATATTGTAAAAGCAGATAAATTTGTAAGAAGATAGCTCGTGAAAGCAGGAAACACAGGATCGAGCATTGAACCCTTACTGTTGGTGCGTGTGCACTCTAATCATCTCTAGTATATGGGGTAATCACTCTATCCTTCTCTAATCATGCCTTTCAAAAATTTTGTTTTTCACCTAACCAATCAACAATTTTAAAATGCCCATGCAAACATCATGAGGTCTTTTCGTGGTTGTAATGGGACTAAGGTAAAGGTGAGGATATACATATGGCTAAGTGAGCTTATACATTGAATCTTTAATTAACCTAAGCTCTCACCTAACATACATATATTCTATATAATTTTAACATTCATCTTAGCTATCCAAAATCTCCTTTTCACATTCCATATTCATGCATCAACCTTTATTTTAATTTTATCACATGTGCATTGATTATTAAACTCTGACTTATCATTGGGGTGATTTTGTCCCCTTATTTACTAACATAAAGGAAATTTTTTTAATTTTTTTTGTATAGCTTATCAATGCACATAGATTTGTAATGTTCTTTTATGGTTTCACATGAATAGGTACCCAATTTTCCCTTATTTCATCATGACATATTCTCCTATTACCCTTTATTCCCACAATTTTCCCATACTTAGTTAACACCAATGTTCTGAAAACCGGACCGGACCGGCCGGTTCAAACGGGTTAACTGGAAACCGGTCACCTAACCGGTCCGGTCCACCTATAAAACCGTGCTGCCAAAAACCGATCAGAAAACCGGTCGAACCGGTGGTTAACCGGTAAATCGGACGAACCGGCCCGGTTTCTTCAAGTACCGGTTTTTCCCCAGTCAATGAAAACGGCGTCGTTTGGTTTTTTTTAAAAAAAAAAAGAAAAAATGCCGAAGAGTGAAGGATGCGTTGCAGCCAACCCTAAATCCCTAATCACTAATCAATTAAACTCTTCCAAGAAGGCAAGAACACTCCCACTCCCAAAGTTCCAACCCTAAGCTCTTCTAGGCTGGAGCTTCTGCATGCAAAGGAGAACCGACACCGTGAATCGAGGGTCACTGTCGCGGGTAGTCCGTCACCGTCGCGGCTCGCCGCGGGTCATCGCTCACCGCCGCAGGTCGTCGCTCACGGTTCTGTTCTCTATTTCGAGGCTCGAGCTTCTGGCCTTCTGTTCTCTACTTCATCTTGCAGTAAGTTCTGGTTTCTGGCTCTTTCTTCTGTTCTTGGCTTCTTGCTGTTTTCATTTTTTATTCTGGGCTTCTGATCTTCCGTTTATATTCCTGTAATTTTTTTATTTTGTTTCTGGCTTCTGTTCTTCTGTTCATTTTTTGTTCTGGGCTTCTGTTCTTGACTTCTTGTGTTCATATTCTGTTTTTATTCCTGGCTTCTGTTCTTCTGCAATATATCAATTATTATATCATTAATGAAACGTTAAATAAATTTGTTGCATGTTGAATTTGAGAATTAATTTGATGTATGTTGAATTTGAGAATTTTGCTCTGCTCTGTTCTTCTATTTCATTTTGTTTTCAATTCTGCGCTGTTCAATTTAGGTGGAACAGTCACAAAATGATCATCAACAACAACATAATGCTATACAAGAAATTTGGATTTTTTATTTGCGTTTTACAGAAATTTTCAATTTGTTTAGTGTGCAATAGCATTGCTATACTTTGTACTACGGTAGATAATTTTCTATGTCAATTGATAAAGTGTGTGTTCAGGCCCATTATTGGTCCAAACCCTATAACAGAACTTTGTTATGAATGAATGATCTTGTTTTCAATGGATGCTGATTGTTGCTTATGTGGTTTGTTTGTTACAGAAAGTACAAAAGGCTCTTTTGCAATCCGATGTTCACTCAAAATCTGCTTGAGTTTTTTATTTATTTTGAATGTTATATAGAATATTTTGGATTCTAGATTCTGGATTTTTTTTCAATGCTATATTCAATGTTGTGATTTGTATATTGAATTTTTTTTTATAATTTCACTGTATATTTAATTAAACCGGTTTAACCACGGTTCGACCCCGGTCAGACCAATGAACCACTGAACCAGTCACTTGACCGGTTCAATGACCGGTCCGGTTCTCAGAACCTTGGTTAACACACATTATATCTTAGGCTAACCAAAGATTCAATTGGGATTTTTCATTATTTTTCTGCTTAAGGCTAGTAATGTGGTAAAATATAGAATAAATGGAATTAACAACGGCTCAAAGTGGTTAACAAAGGTAATTAAAAGGTTGGCTTATTTGGGATATGTGAGCTAAACAAACAATGGCCTCAATCATGTGCATGCACATAACACATTAACATTGGACATATAAGATAAAATAAAATTCAGATTACAATCATAGAGAAGAAAACACATGAGAAAAAAATGTTTATGGTTAAATAGTGTAACCATGTATTTAGGCTCAAAGTCTCACGGGTTGTGTGTTTTTTTAGCTCAAAAATCTTGTTCCAATTTCAACTTCGAACAAATTTAACATAAATGTTCTGATTTAAATTAGTGAAATTTTCAAAAAAAATATATGGTCTTAAAAGAAACTTATTATCTTTTCAATCAGGTAGAACATGCATGCAATTAACCTACTAATATGCAATCTATCCTATTCTAAAGAAAAAGAAGTTGGTGTTAAGGGGGAAAGAATTACCTCCGGAAGTCAGGTACTGACCAACCTCTCCACTTAAGGCTTTGCACCATCCTCGGTGCTATCTGTTAGGAACAAGGGTGGGCTGGTGGTAGTATCTCCACAGTCGGGACCGTCATGGCTCCCTGTGCTGGTAAAGGAAGTGAAGTCCGGAGTGCCTGGGTCCTCATCAGGTCTGTGGTTGCCTGTGAGTAGCTCTTTGAGGTATTTGAATCGACGGTGGTTATGACACTCTCGGAGCTTTGCTTTCTGGTCTTGTTGGTCCAACTTCTTCAGTATTTGATGCAGCAGCTAACTAGTAGATGGTGGAATGTCTGCAGCATCTTTTGTGGACTGGCTGGTAGTGGCAAGTGGTGGCCTGAGATATCTCCCATTAGGGACGTACTGATCATCCCTTTGGAAGTATGACTTTGGTGTCCCCAGCTCTGTAGGAGACTCCGGCTGCTGAGATAATATCTGAGACCAAGACGGGGAAAAGAAGGTTGCCCGCGATTTGCACGTGTCCCATAGCCTTCCGGATGTGTCTTGGTAGATTTAGAGGCTGGTCTGTGAGGATGCACCATAGTAGAACGGCCATGTTTGCGGTGAAGGAAGACTCATAAATGCTCGGAAAGACGTAATGGAACATAATCTGTGCCCATACGTGAGCCTCTAAGGTAAGTGCGGAAGCCGAGATTCCCTTAGGACGGGAACGATGGTGTCCGAAGATCCATTTGCTGCCAGGTTGTGCGATAACTCTGAGAACAGCGTCCCAGTCAAATTTGTACGCCTGGCGCTTGAGTGAGGCTTCTTGAAAAGCATACCGTCCTTCTAGAGTGGGGGGAAGATCTAAGGCTTGCTGAATGGCCTCTTCTGTAATGGGGATTTGCTTCTGACGGACATAAACAGACTACAGGGTCGGCAGGTGGAAATTGGAGTAGAACTCAACTACCCAAGAAAAATTAACCTGTCGTGGCAGTCTCTGGAGGAATCCCTAATGTCTTTGTGCAATTTGTGGCTCAACAAATGTGGCAATACGAGGTGGAAGGATAAGAAGATGTTCATTGTTGTAATTCTGAGCTGCCAGAATGGGGAACATCTGCTCACAGTAGCGATTGGGAAATCGTGCAGTGTCTTTTGCTGGGAATGCTTTTTCCTTTTCATCAACCTTTATAATCCTTTTAATTCTTTTTGTTGAGGGTTTAACCGCAGTTGAAGAAGGCTCTGCCACTAATGCTCTTTTTGTTCCTTTTCTTGTTGTGGATTTGGGGTAGCTTTCTCCTTGCCTTTCTTGGTGGCCATCCTGAAAGGAAACGAGTAAAGACATGAATATTTTAAGGGTTATAGCAAGGAAAAGAATGAGAAAGGTGGTAATCAATGCACAGGAAAGGATAATAATGTGAACACATGGTCATGACTTACATGTGCCAAATCAACAACGGAAATATAGCAAGTGCATGTGGAGACAGTTAAATGCCAGGTGTTTATTAGCATGTCGGCAAGGGCACGAGTAGCATAGATCAAGCATTCAATGTCCAAGTTAGATTACCAAGTCTTTCCAACTAATAATATGCTTGTAATAACAATTATATTTAATTAATAAAATATAAAAAAAGGGTGTTGTGAAAAGCAAGCATTTATAGTAGTAGATTGAAAGAAATCCAAAAATAGTGCAAAATGCTATATGGGCGTTTTCACAAACACATAGCATGCATGTTAAATAAGGTATGGAATAATTAATTTTGAACATGCAAGTAACCTATAAAATTAATATATAATTGTTAAACAAGTCCTAAACAATTTACAAGCAACATATAAGAATAATGACCCAAATAAATTTCCAACACCAATAGAAGGAAGAAGAAAAGAAACATAGATAGGAAAAGTAGAAGAGAAAGAAAAAAAGAAAACATGAAAATAAAAAGAAGAATGAAAAAGTAGGAAGGGGAGAAGAGAAGAAAAACCTTGATAATGATGGTAGAAAAGAGGGGGTAGAAGAGAGAAAGAAAGGAGGAAGAAGGAGGGGGGAAAAAATAAAATAGGAATGGGATCAGAAAAGAAAAGATAATTTGGCAGATTTGAATGAGTTGGGCGGCGCAAGCGACACGGACGCGTGGGGCACGCGGTTGCGTGGAAAGCCCGCAGATGAAATGACGCGGACGCGTCGGTCATGCGGACGCGTTGGTCACGAAGACGCGTGACATGATTTGCGTTGGTGGCGCGAGGGCAACTTCGTGCTCGCACAACTCTCTATTTAAATAATGTTTTGCCAAATTTTAGGGTGACACGATCGCGTGGTGGATGTGATCGCGTGGATGGCTAGATTGATAAAATGGCGCAGACGCGTGGGGCACGCGGACGCGTGGTAAGGCTTGTGCCTTTAGCACGAGTCCAGCCCAAGTCCAGCTCAACTCTCGGCCATACACCCCTTTTTACGTCGATTATAGGGCACGCGTTCGCGTGGGTGACGCGGACGCGTGGGAGACCTTTTTCCCACATGACGCGGACGCGTGGGCGGCGCGGTTGCATGGAACAATTTGTGCCACAGGCATGCCTCGAGCCACACTTTCGCGTGACTATCTGTTTCTTTTCTTCTCGTGTCTAGGGCACCTATGACGCGGACGCGTTATCGACACTGTCGTGTCGTGTGCTCTCTTCTTTTTTTTTAAGTAGAAATATGCAATATGCAGTATGTGGATGAGATGCAAAAGATAGGTATTAGTACTGAGAAGAGTTATTGACAAGGGAGGATAAGGAGAGGGGAAGGAACGATCATACCATGGTGGGTTGTCTCCCACCCAGCACTTTGCTTTAACGTCCTTAAGTTGGACGCTCCACTAGCTCAGTCTTCTGCTGTGGGAGGATCTTCCAAGAGAAAGATCTCTAGTTCTTGGTTTTTCGCCATCTTTTCACCATGGAATAACTTCAAGCGATGTCCATTGACCTTGATAAGTTCAGAGCTTGAAGGATGGCTCAAGTGAAAGACTCCGTATGGTTTCACCTTCTCTACTCGATACGGACCATCCTATCTTGATCTCAGCTTGCCTGGCATGAGTCGCATTCTGGAGTTGTAAAATAGGACTAAGTCCCCTGGTTGGAATTCTCTTCCCTTAATGCTCTTGTCATGCACAGCCTTCACCTTCTCTTAATACAGCCTCGAATTTTCATAAGCCTCAAGGCGAACGCTCTCTAATTCTTGTAGTTGCAACTTCCGTTCAGCTCCGGCACTCTCATAGTCCACGTTGCATTCCTTTACCGCCCAGAAGGCCTTGTGTTTTAACTCAACTGGAAGATGACATGCCTTTCCATAAACCAAGCAGAAAGGACTCATCCCAATCGGTGTCTTGTATGCTGTCCGATATGCCCAAAGTGCGTCTTGGAGCCTGATGCTCTAATCCTTCCTATGAGGCTTGACTACCTTTTGCAGTATGCGCTTTATCTCTCTGTTAGACACCTGTGTCTTTATTTTATGTTTTATTTATCTTTATGTTCTAAAACCATTATCACCATTTGAATCCGCCTAACTGAGATTTACAAGATGACCATAGCTTGCTTCATACCAACAATCTCTGTGGGATCGACCCTTACTCACGTAAGGTGTTACTTGGACGACCCAGTGTACTTGCTGGTTAGTTGTGCGAAATTGTGACAAAGTGTGATTCACGTTTGAGAGCACCAAGTCTATTGGCACCATTGTTGATGATCATAATTTCGTGCACCACATACTAGGTCCCATGATCATTTCATAATCGGGAAAAATTTCAACCAGTTTTATGTAAACATCTCTTGGTAGAGTTGTGATGAGCGGATAATTTATACGCTTTTTAGCATTATTTTTAGGTAATTTCTAGTATGTTTTAGTCACTTTTTAGTATATTTTTATTAGTTTTTATGCAAAATTCACATTTCTGGACTTTACTATGAGTTTGTGTGTTTTTCTATGATTTCAGATATTTTCTGGCTAAAATTGAGAGACCTAAGCAAAAATCTAATTCAAAGGCTGAGAAAGGACTGCAGATGCTGTTGGATTCTGACCTCCCAGCACTCGAAGTGGATTTTTTGGAGCTACAGAAGCCCAATTGGCGCGCTCTCAATTGCATTGGAAATTAGACATCTTGGGCTTTCCGGTAATGCTTAATAGTCCATACTTTGCCCGAGATTTGATGGCCCAAACTGGCATCCAAACGCCCACCAAAGACCCTTTTCTGGCGTAAAACGCCAGAACTGGCACCAAAGCTGGAGTTACACTCCAAGGATGGCTTATGCACGTGAAAGCTTTAAGGCTCAGCCCAAACACACATCAAGTGGGCCCCCAAAGTAAATTTCTGCACTATCTTCTCATTTTCTGTAAACCTAGTTTACTAGTTTAGTATAAATAGCACTTTTTACTATTGTATTGGTGTCTTTGACCTTTTGGGAGTTCTTCAAACCCTTTTTAGAAGCTGGCCATTCGGCCATGCCTAGACCATTTTGTTCTTATGTATTTTCAACGGTGGAGTTTCTACACCTCATAGATTAAGGTGAGGAGCTCTGCTGTTCCTCATTAATTAATGCAAGTACTATGGTTTTTCATTCAATTCACGCCTACTTCTTCTCCAAGATTTACTCTTGTACTTAATTCAGTTAAGTCAGGCTGAAGGAGTGACCCGTGACAATCACCCTCTATCTTTAGTACTCGCTTAGCTAAGATCTACGTGTCTGACAACCACAAAGCGGTTTACATGATGTTCAACGTAGTCATTGGACGACAGCTGGAGTATATTCTATTGGGTCTCTAATCAACGATTCACATCATCTCTCCTGACAACAGAGCATCTGAATCTGAGATTAGGATCTTCGTGGTATAGGCTTGACAAACCCCATTTGTAGGGTTTATCTTGTATTGATTTTAGGGGATTTTATAACCTTTTACCCACATTTATTCAATGAAATAGCATGGTTTTATAACTTCTCCTTTAATTGTGCTTAAGAGTGAAAACATGCTTTTTAGATCTTAAAATGAATAAATTTAATTCACCTTGATTCCATTAGATGCCTTGATATGTTTGCTAAGTGATTTAAGGTTTAGGAGGCAAAGATTGGATCAAGGGAATGAAGAAAGAAGCATGAAAAGTTGGAGAACTCATGAAGAAATGAAAGAACCGGAAAGCTGTCAAGCCGACCTCTTCGCACTTAAACGACCATAACTTGAGCTACAGAGGTCCAAATTATGCGGTTCCAGTTGGGTTAGAAAGCTAACATCCGGGGCTTCGAAACGATATAAGATTTGCCATAGTTGCTACAAGTATGGTGGCGCGCACGCGCAAAGTACGCGCACGCGCCGTTGGTGCACGTGATCACTTCATGCAAACTCGTGGCTAGCGAATTTACAAGCCTTGTGGGCCCAATCCAACTCATTTCT
>NC_029778.3:68370528-68393427 GCF_000817695.3 Arachis duranensis
CCTTTTATGCCTTCCAAGTGTTTGATGAAATGCTTGGTTGGATTTTAGAGTAGGATTTTATACTCTTGGCTTGGAAAGGTAACTTAGGAACTCTTGAGTTACTAATGTCCAAGTAATTGATGATTGGGATCCATTGACTCTAGTTCTCACTAATTGAATTAGTGGAGAGTTAGGACTTATGGACTAGGATTGATATAGCTCATTTGACTTTCCTTTACTACTAGTTAGAGGATGATTTAATGAGATTAATCCTTGCCAATTCTCATATTGTGGTTAGTGATTAGGATAGAGATCCTTGACCACCAACCCTTGCCAAGACCTTTTTAGCCATTAGTTTACTTTCTTGCCATTTATCTTTCATGTTTCTTATCCAAAACCCCAAAATAACTCACAACCAATAACAAGACACTCTATTGTAATTCCTAGGGAGAACGACCCGAGGTTTCAATACTTCGGTTTATAAATTTAGGGGTTTGTTTTAGTGACAAACAACTTTTTGTATGAAAGGATTAATGATTGGTTTAGAAACTATACTTGCAACGAGAATTCATTTGTGAATTCTAAACCATCAAAAATTCATTCGTCAAGGCTAGAACAATGGACAACATTCCTGAGATCCGAAAAGTCTAAACCTTGTCTGTGGTATTCCGAGTAGGATTTGGAAAGGGATGACTGTGAAGAGCCTCAAACTTACGAATGTTGGGCGTAGTGATAGTGTGCAAAAAGACAAAGGTCCTATTCCGACACTAGCGAGAACAGACAGATGATTACCCATGCGGTAGCTATACCTGGTATTTTTCATCCGAGACGAGAAATCTGACAGTTGATTAGACGTACAGAAACCGTAGAGGACTATTTTCACTGAGAGGATCTTACAGCTTGCCATGGAAGGGAGCACGCATGATTGGGTGAAGACAATAGGAAAGCAGAGGTTCAGGAATAATAAAGCATCTCCAAACGCTTATCTGAAATTCCTACCAATGAATTACAAAAGTATCTCTATCTTATTTTATGTTTTATTTATCTTCTAATTATTAAAAACTCATAACCATTTGAATCCGTCCCACTGAGATTTACAAGATGATCATAGCTTGCTTCAAGCCATAAATCTCCGTGGGATCGACCCTTACTCACGTAAGGTATTACTTGGACGACCTGGTGCACTTGCTGGTTAGTTGTGCGGAGTTGTGAAAAGTGTGATCACAATTTCGTACACCAAGTTGCAGTCACAAATAAGTATTCTGTAGTTATGGGTGAGGAATTGATCAAGCTTTGAAGAGCCACTTCAAAATCTTCATCACCAAAGAGAATATATATCTCACCCAAAACAACACCGCAAAAAATTATTATAGTTAGGTCAAATTATACAATTGGAAAACAAAATATCATTAATTCTACAAATATTCATAGTGGAACTAAAAGGCATAGAAATCTAGTACATGTTATTAGGGACTTCGCTAAAAGATATTCTAAGGGTGTTTGTTAAGAAGATAATAATGGAAATTTTTTAAGGTTTTGAATTACTCGATGTATTGGAAACATAAAAAAATTTAAGTGTTGAAATAGAAAAGTTTACATCTATTCCAAATATTAAACATTATTCAAGTTTCAACACCAACAGAATGTAAATTCCACATATTGGATGCTTTATGCATGTTGATAGCAGATTAAGCTAACTCCAATCGTGCGTTAGGTCAGCAAAATCATAATTATGGCATTAATAATGGCATCACTGCTAGTTCAATGATAAAACCAACATAGCAGAATATTGACATTACCAACGCTAATTAATAATTCAATCGAAACGAGATCAGCTTTTACCATCTTAGATTTGTTAACTGCAAGATGCCTTCCTTCAAAAGGAACAAAAAACGGCCAGGTGTAGCTATTAATACATCAACACCCTGTTGTAAAGTTTCCAGTTGAGTTCTTTGTTGCAAGCCACCTGTGACAACCATAGATTTAAATGGAAGCAAAGATCTAGACAATGATCAACAATTATCTAAGACCTACAAATGATGATCCTGCACATCTTTTTCTAAACTTGTGTTTGTGTAGTCAGATGATTGGTATGACCCTGCATACTCGTAATCCACAAGTATTATGATTTTAGGGCTTGAGTTTCAAATGCTAAAAAGTAAATACTATCATGGGAAATAATGAGACATATTTTGAATCCCAAGTAGAAACTATTTTGGATTTTTTTGTAACCTCATTTTGAAATTATCCAAAAAATAACTAAAAGCTTATGACAAGTCCTAGAATAACCAACATGATTCTAAACAATAATGTAGAAACAAGGTAATCTTCCTTTCTGGTTACATGGGCTACTTTCTTGTTCTCCTATTCTGTTATGTTTTTAACATGGTAAAAAATGTTAAAAGTGGTCCAATGACTTAAAAGTGAATATTTGTTTTAGTGGGGCTCAATAGGAGAAGCAAAACAACCTGGGAAGCTAATTCAGCTGTAGGTGCTAGTATGACAACTCTAGGAGCTTGAGCAGAGGATTTACATTGTCCTTCTAGTTCTTCTTGCCTAAGACGCCGAATTATTGGTGCAAGATATGCTAAAGTCTTTCCAGAACCACTTTGGTCAGCTATAATACAAGTCTTTCCAGCAATAACAGGTGCAAATGCCATGGCCTACACGAAATCAAATTATAGAGTATAGAAATCATCCACATCATAAAAACTAAAAAGCAACAGAGTTTACAATTTATATCATAGTTACATGAATTCACAAATTAGATAATCTATTGCATAATAATTCACGCATACCACGTACTATTTCATCTGCGTAACTGAATATGTGTATATTTTTCACATAAAATATTTATTTATTGCATAATGTGTACTGAATACTGTTCCCGTGCCAGATTTCTATGTAACTATGATTCACATAACACTTTGAATAAATGAAGAGCCACACTACAACAATGAAAGAAGTACCTATACATTGGAAGGGCGCAGGAAAGAGAGCTTTTGGAGTGATTGGATGAGGTAGTCAGCGCAGCCTAGTTCCCTGAAGGACTTGACACTGAAGAAGCTGGTGTCGGGAGCAAGCTCCTGAGAATTAAGAGAATGGAAGGATCCTATAACGTCCCCCCATCCTCCTCTGGAACGAGGGTTTGGCGATGAATCACGTGGTCGATCAGTGCTTCTGTTTCTGTGCTGCTTAGACCTGTGGACGAGAGCTTTGACTTTCTGAGCTTTCAGTCTTCCGAAACTTGGGCTTATTGAGGATGAGGACGAATCAATGCCTATTGTGATGTCTGCCGCTGTCCAACCATAATAACAAATAACAAATATATGTTAGCAAACATGTCATCCCGACCACATGTTTGAATGAATACATGAGAGAGAGAGAGAAGATGCCTGCCTCTGTCCAGCCATAATAACAAATAACAAATATATGTTAGCAAAAATGTCATCCAGACCACATGTTTGAATGAATGCATGAGAGAGAAAGAGAGAGAGACCGATGTCTTGTTGCTGAGAGGAGGAGGAGGCGGTGGCGGTGGTGGTGATGGAGGGAGTAGTGCGCCAAAGAGAAATCAATGGAGGCCTTTGAGAGAATGATGGCAAGTCCCACCACCACCATCGTCTGGAGTTGTAATTGGAACTGGGGACCAAGGTTGCGAGAACTGAATCGGTCATTGAATCGGTTGAGTGACTAGTTCAATGGTTCAATCGTTTTATCGGAGTTGATTTCTGGTTGAATCAATTTAATTAAATATATAATAAAATTATTCAAAATTCAATATACAATATCAAATATTCAAATTCAATAATTTATAAATTAATAAAATTTAAAGTGATACAATTTTACATCATAACTTGTTCATATTTTATCATTAAAATTTCACAAAATAAAAATTTCTAATTAACTTCTAAGTTCTAATAAAGTAAACAGCAATAATACTCATCACATCAACAACAAAAGTTTAGAATAAAAAAATTTAACAATAACTTCTAATAATCAAGTAATTAGCAACAACGAAAAACACAAACTTAAGCAAAAACTCAAACCATCAGCAACAAAGAATTCAAAATCACAAAAAAATTATAACAAAGACTTCTATTCAAGTATCAACAACATCTCAGAATCCAAAACCCGAAAAATTAAGCAAAGAATCCAAACTCAGCATCGAAACTAAATTCAGAATCACATAAGCAACAACCCCAACTAAAAACACAATCCCAACTCATAATCTAGGACACAAACTCAACTCAGAATCTTAGAACTTGAAATTGAGAACTTCGTGATTCTTCCATCTTCAACATACAACAAAAAAAAATTAACCATCAACAACATTAACTCAGTAAAATTATTCAACCGAATCATTCAATTCAACCATTATTCCACAAAATCAGCAACTCAGAATCAGTATTATTAACAAAAGTAGAAAACAGGAAAAAATAAATTGAAGCAGCAGTGCCTACCGGTGGCAAGGAAGGAATGGGAAGTAACGACGATGGAGGAAGGGACGTGAGCTCGGAGCCTCGGACAGAGAGCAGACCTTCGCGACAGAGACGACCGAGCTCGGACAGAGGGAGAGACTGAGAGAGAGAGAGAGATCGAAGGGACGAGTACCAAGCAACCCTTCGCGACTGGCAATGGCGACAGCGACGCCACGAGCTAGACCCAGACTTTCGTGCGACGGCAAGGAGAAGAGGAACGATGCGATGGGGGCCAAGCTGCAAACCTCCCACAACCGGCGACGGCACCCACAGTCTATCATCATCGACAACAACAGCTCCTTCCCAGCTCTTTATAAACATTAAAACGGCATCATTTTAAGCATTATGGCCGAACCAATAACACTTATAAAACTGACGATTCAGACGGTTTTTCAATTAACTACTAATTCGACCGATTTTTAGATCATTTTTATACAAGGAGGTTCTACATGTCATCCGGACCGACTAAACAATTGGTTTTCGCTTAATCGAATTGAACCAATCGATTCGGTTCGATTTTTAAAACCTTCGATAACGTTACATTTCTTAACACTGACAATTAGATTTCACAACTTTACATCGATGAGTATTTACTTTACGTAAAGGAATATTATAATTAGGTGAATGTCATAGTGTCTAAAACATAGTACCTAATTTACTAAAAAAGTTTAAAAATTAATATTTAATTTAAAAAATATAAAAATAAATAATTTTTAAAAATTAAAATTTACTAAAATAATAAATTAGACAAAATTTAGACAACAACTCATAAACATTATTAAATTGGCCCGATAACAATTAACACTATAGCTACGACCACTAAAATCACATTTTTATAACATATATATATAACATTAATTCTAATTTAATAATTATAAGTTATACTTAAAGCTATTAGACTTGAAAGTTGGATCTGACTTTGCGCCATAACCTTTTATAAACATTCACATTCAACTTCAATAGATTTATTAACTTTATTATTGTAGATTAATAGATTTATTAACTTTATTATTGTAGATTTGTAGTCTATTAAATCGACTGAAGTAAGGTTCTGAAAATCGAATCAGTTATTAAATCATTCTAATTATTAGTTTATTAGTCCAATCAATTTAATTGGTAGTTCAATTAGAAGAACTGTTTTAGAATAAAATAATAAATAAATTATAAATAGACATTCTAAAATAATAATAGTCTAATATAAATATTAAAATACTTTTCAAATTTAAAACAATACATAAAATATTCTCAACCAAATCCATATGATCTTATCAAAATATAAACTCAACTTAAATATTAAAAAGAAATATCAAATATTAAATACCAACATAAGTATTTATCAATCATGAAAATTCGCAAGAACTTGTTGCAAACCACACTAACAGCAGCTCTCAAATGATAAACTCAATCAAAAATACCATGAACAAGACACTAAACAGAGCATAAAGTAACCGCATTAAACCTGAAATCACTAAAGATAAACAAAAATAAAAAATTTCAATAATGATTTGATTTCTATTTTTTGCAGCAGTAAAAAAATTTCAACAAAAATTTTAGAAATTGAAAAAATAGCAGCAGCACAAAATCAATGAGCAGAAGTACAAAAATTTCCGTAATTATTTGATTTTCATTTTAGCAGCAATAACCAAATATCAAAAAAACTTCCAGAAATTAAAAACACAGCAACAACACAAAATTAATGAGTAGCAGCACAAAATTTGAATAATGATTTCCTTTCCATTAATTGATTCACAAATTTTGCACCAACCAGCAGGAAAATTAACATTATCACCAAGAGACAAATAGATTGACAAGCAGTTTACTTTATTCCCTCTTGGAAGTATGCGAATCCGCCTAAAAATCAAATCCGAATACCAAAAGCAGAACTTGACAGAACCAAAAATAAAAAAACATCAGCAACAAAAATTACCAAATACCAAAAGAAGAACTTAACAAAACTTAAAATAAAAAAGAATCAACAACAAAAATTAAATACCAGCAACAAATAATCACTCCTAAACCCTGAAATCAATAACTATTTCAACAAAAATTCAGAAACACCATACTCAAAAACCCCTAGACGACACAACAGCATAAGTGCATAACAAAGATTACAAATTCCAAATTCAAAACATTGATCACAAATTAATTAATTTCAGTTTTAGAAATCCAAAATCAATGATCAGACACCATCAAAATCAAATTCAAAACACTGAAACAGCCTCAACAGAGCATCAAGGAAAATCGCTAAACAGTGCCACTAACCTTCCATTGAGAACAGGGCGACGACGGTGAGATGACGAAGACACGACAAAGACACGACGGTGACACGACGGTGAAGTAGCTCGAAGCCTCGAACAGCGAAGTCACCAGGGGAATGGACGACGTGCCGAGCTAGAAGAGAAGGTCTGGCCGTATGGGTTTGGGACAGGGGAAGGAGAAGGCCACGGAGACACCGACAACCACGGACGGCGGTGCCAGTTCTGCTGACGAAGTTGGGTTTAGGGTTCCTTACGGTTCCGTTAACTGAAGTTATCTTTACAGTTATGCATAATAATGATATTTTAGAAATAAAAACCTGGAAGGGAGACAATTGACGGAGGCACATGAGAGCTCTGCTAGGGTTTCATCCGAGGAGGATGACCTAATGCAACGAAGTACCGAAAAGGTCAAAACTCGTGAGGCTGATCTTAACCAACTGGGTGAAAAGATGGATCCCATGACGAGGAATGATGCAAATAACTCGACAAGGCCAAAAGTCTCATATAGAGACTCCCTTTTGGTAACCCTAGGCACTATGGATAAAGACTCAAGCCCGCGCTCTCTAAACTCTAATGAGAGCGAGCCGAATCCAGAGGATCGCTAGTATATGGACAAGGAAAATCTGCAAAGGGAAGATAAACCCTTTGATCCTTGCCCTGAGATCAAAGTGACAAAGGAAGAATTTGATGACTGGTGCAAGCCCTGGCATGCTTCACTCATTGTCAAAGTTCTGGGAAAGCGAGTAAATCTCGGCTTCATGGAGCAACGCCTCGGAAGGGACTGGGTAAAGAAAGGTAAGATTAATGTCATTAATATGGATCGTGACTATTTCTTGGTTCATTTTTCAGATGAGGAGGACTACTCCTTCGCGCTCACAAGAGGGTCGTGGATGATAGCTGGACATTACTTGATTGTCCAAAGGTGGAGACCTTTCTTCTTGGAATCAGAAAGAGAAGTAAAGAAGATCGCGGCTTAGATCCGAATCCCGAATTTACCTATCGTACTCTATAACCATCGGTTCCTATGGAGATTTAGTTCAACATTAGGAACGATGCTTAAGATTCATAGAGCAACGTCCATCTAATCCTGTGGGCAATTTGCGAAACTCTGTGTAGAAATTGATCTTAGAAAGAAATTGATCCCTCGTATCTCGGTGCTGGGCAGCACATTGAATGTTTAATATGAAGGTCTTCATCTTATTTGCTTCACATGTGATCTATATAGCCACAGATCGGAGGAATGTAGTGAGAACATTTTTTATGACAATAATCACCGGGCGGAGGAATATTCCGGTGAGGGGATTAACTCAGGCGAGAAAAATACAGCAACGTTGATGGACTAAATCAATACGAAAAATATGGATATAGTGCAGGAATCACAGCGTAATCAAAGGCCACCAGATTTTGGACCGTGGATGATGGTGAGGTGACAAATAAGGAAAAAACCTGAAAGACTAATTATGGGGAAGAAATCAGTTGCCATCGGAAAGGAAGCCCTTACAGTTAGGGAAGGGGGAGATACTAAGACGGGGCATTTAAATGAAATAGGATCGCACTATAATATCCTATATGAGGATGCCGAAATTGAAGGGGATATGAATACTAACCACTTTAGGGAAAAGCAACAGACCAGGCTAGATGAATGATGCGCGGATATTTTATACGCTTTTTGGCATCACTTTCATATAGTTTTTAGTTATTTTTATTTAGTTTTTATTAAGCTTTTATAGGTTTTAGTGTTAAATTCACATTTTTGGATTCTACTGAGTTTTGTGTTTTTGAGAAATTTTAGGTAATTTCTGGCTGAAATTGAGGAGCTGGAGCAGCAGTTTGATTCAGAGATAGAGAAAGTACTGCAGATGTTGTCCAGATCTAACCTTCCTGCATTTGGAAGAGCTTTTCTGGAGCTACAGAAGTCCAAATGGAGCACTCTAAATGGCTATGAAAAGCTGCCTTCCAGAGCTTTCCAGAAATATATAACAGTCTATACTTTGCTTCGAATTAGAAGGCCCAAAACTGGCATCCAAGCCCAGCTTCCTGCCCCCTTCTAGGCGTCCAACACCCAAAGAGCAGAGAACAATGTACAAACGCCCAAAGAGGACCCCCTAGCTGGTGTTTAACGCTCAAGAGACCTCAATTCACATGGATCTCATCAAAGCTCAGCCCTAAAAGTGGATTTTAGCACTAAATAGACTGTTTTACTCTTACTAGTCATTTGTTTAGTATTTAAGGGTTTATGTTTATGTAATTTATGGGGGATTTTCGAACCTTTCACACATCATACACATTTTTGCTTTGTTTTTACTTTCAGTATGAGTTTCAGAACCTCCTAGGTTGAGGGGAGGAGCCCTGCTGAGTCCTATGAATTAATAAAAGTACTATTATTTCTTCTTCGATCCGTGTTTGATCTATCTCTAAGATGTATATCCCGATCTTCATCATGGTGAATATGATGATCTAACCAATTAGCTTTATTCATCACATTAAGATGAACGTGTCTGACAAACACCCACGTCTACTTGGGTTCGTGTGAATACTCGGAAGGAAAAGCACGAGCCAACAACTATGTTTATACATCTCTCAGAAGGTTAATCCACGATTTTATTGGGGACTTCTCGATACACCAGTTCAGCCGATCTCCGGGGAGATTAGGGTCTCCGTGGTATAGGCTAGAATCCAAAGAAGCAACATTCTCTAATTCAGAAGATTTGACCTTGTCTGTGGCATTTTGAGTAGGATCGCCAAGAGAATGACTTGCTAAGCACTTCACCCTTCATCAGATTGAATGACCACGGCCAATGGTGTTTATTCTGTAGCATAGTAGATCAATGACCAAGGGCAATGGCTTTGATCACTTACAGCCTGCCATAGAAGAAGATCATTCACAAGCAAATAAGACAGTTGTACTAGAGTTAGTTCAGAAAGACAAAGCAACTCCAACTCTTAACTTTATTCCTATTACTGACAATACTTGTTTTACAAATATAAATTATGAATAGTTTCCTCTAATCTAACAACCTTCTGATCTGCCTGACTAAGAACTGCAAGACAATCATAGCTTACTTCAAGCCACATTCCTCGTGAGATCGACCCTGACTCGCTCAGGTATTACTTGGACGATCCAGTATTACTGGTACTACTGGTGTACAAAAAGTATGGGGGTTTTGCGTACACACGCACTAATGAACCAAGGCTTCCTAATGTTCCTAAGGAGAGTGGGTCAAAAACCCAAATGGCCCAAAAGGTTTTAAGGTCAAGAGCGGGCAAAAGCCCACAAAATTAAAAAAAGAAGCAGAATGTTCCTAATGGGCCACCGGCTATCATTAAAAATCAGAAGCCCAAAGTGAAATATGCTGCAAGAAAGGAGAAAATCTCTACAAGCTCATCTAAAGCTCCCCAGTGACAACGTTCAGCAACAAGAAATTAGTGAAATTCTGGCTTTAGAAGCCGAAATGCTCGATAATATCAGGAGGCTACAGCAAGAACAAAATGAATCCCACAAAGCATCGAAAATTGTGAAGAATGTGCTGGAGGAGCATGTGATAAGGGATGGTTTCCTTTCCCAATTGCCAAAGAACTTCATGAATGAAGGAGCGCAGAGAAACCAGGGAGGCTCTCTGCGGAAGGAAAAACCACCAGACAGCTTGCCAGAGTATATATGTAACACTGATAGCAACTCATCGAGACATGGAGATGATGTTATGCTAGACTCGCCGATGATGGCTGCTGGGGTCAAATCCCGAAACTGAACTTGGGTATGTTTCTACCCTTCTCTTTTTCTTCTAGGGTCATCATGAATGTTATTGCCTGGAATTGTAGAGGAGTAGGGAGTAAAACTTTTTCGGCGCTTATTGAAGACATTAAAAGAGAATATAATGCTAGTTTTTGATAATTTTTTCATTGAGGATGCTAGAGGGTTCTCTAGTGGCATATGGTGCCTTTGGGACAAATCTTCCTGGAATATGGATATCACTTTTCATAGCTCTCAAATGGTGCACCTGGAATTGAAGCAGAGGCAGTCACAACCCTGGTTCCTCTCGGCCATATATGGTAACCCACAGAGGGCGAGTCGAAGAGTTCTCTGGAATGAGATTCGCGATCTAAGCAGCAATATTAACCAACCCTGGTGTCTCATTGGCGACTTCAATGCTATTCTCAAGGATTTTGAAAGGAAAGGTAGTGCTAGAAGCAATCCCAGAGGTGCCTACTCTGAATTTCAAGCATGTAGCTCGGATTGTTGCCTCTTTGACCTAGGTTACTATGGTTGGCCCTTTACCTAGAAAAGGGATAACCTAGTAGAGTGGTTAGACAGAGCTCTTTGCAATCTAGAATAGCATAATACCTTCCCTGAATCGAAGGTCAGACACCTACCCAGTTTCAAATCGGATCACACTCCCCTTTGTCTCCAACTCAGTCCTCCTCCTCCTATAAACAAAGGCAAAAGACCATTTAGATTCCTGGCAGTTTGGCTAACGCATCCGGATTTCTACTCTTTTCTTCATATTTGTCTCTAGAACGAGCAAAGCTTTTAAGTTTGGTGTTGGAAAAGCCTTGCTTTTTTCTTTCCATTCACACTTATGGAACCCAAAGTCAGAGAATCCTCTAAAGAGAGGAAAGGAAAAGCAGTCGCTTCCACCTCTGAACCTTGAGAGATAGAGAGATTCATCACCAAAGCTCATCAAGACCACTTCTATAGAGTAGTGGCAAAGAAAAAGGGTGATTCTTGAAGTCCCCTTTAGGCCCAGAAAGAATGAGTAACCAGAGATCTGATGAGAAATCTAGAGGAGGGGTTGGGAAGTCCTAACCAATCCTATTCCAGAAGTTTGAATCTTGATGGTGCAAGAGTTCTATACTAATGCATGGGTCACTAAAAACCATGACACTGGTGTGAACCTACATCCCAAAAATTGGAGCACCATGGTCTGAGGGCGACCCTTTGATTACAGCCCGGAAAGTGTAAGGTTGGCACTCCATTTGCCAGTAATGCAAGGAGACCCACATCCTTAAACTAAGAGAGTCAATTTTGATCAGGGGATGGACCAAGTCCTTCCAGACATTTGTGTGGAAGCAGCTCAGTGGAAAAGGGGTACTCAAGGCAAGCCTATCCAACTAAAAAAGCTTGACCTCAAGCCTGTAGCTAGAGGATGGTTGGAATTCATCCAACGTTCCATCATCTCTACTAGCAATTGGTCAGAGGTGACCATTGAGAGAGCCATCATGATTCATTCCATCATGATTAGAAGTGAGGTGGAGGTACATGAGGTAATACCTCAAGAATTGTACAAGAAAGCTGAAAAGCCTTCCACCTTCGCAAGGTTGCTGTTTCCCCACCTTATATGTCACTTATGCAATTCAGCTAGAATTGTCATAGAAGGAGACATCCCCATTGAGGAGGACAAGCGCATCACTAAAAGAAGGATGGAGCAAACTAGAGAGCTTACACATGCACCTCAACAAGAGTATGTGGAACAGCCTCAACAAGAAATCCTTGAGATGGCTCAAGGGATGCATTTTCCTCTCCAATGCTATTGGGACCAATTGCATACTTCTATAGGAGAATTAAGCTCCAGCATAAATCAGTTGAGGATGGAACATCAAGAGCATTCCACCATCCTCTATGAAATAAGGGAAGATCAAAGAGCCATGATGGCAGAACAACAAAGGTAGGGGCTTGACATAGAAGAGATCAAGCGGTCCATTGGCTTCTCTAGAGGGAGCAGGCAGGCTTTCCAGGATTTCAAAAGGTTCTTGGGACAACCACCTATTCTAACTCGACCATGGAAAGGAGAACCACTTGTATTGTACCTTACAGTAGAAAATCGGGCAATAGCCTCAGCACTAGTCAGAGAAGACGAAAGTGGACAAACAACTCATCTACTTTATTAGCAAAGCCCTACAAGGGTCTAAATTGAACTACCAAAAAATAGAAAAGTTTGCCTATGCTCTCATACTAACCTCTCGATGACTCCGCCCATATTTTCAAGCTCATACCATCAAAGTTCGGACCAACTAACCCATAAAAGGCATTCTAGAGAAAACAGACTTAGTTGGAAGAATTCTACAGTGGGCAGTCGAGCTATTTGAGTTCGATCTGCAATATGAGGCTCGGACTGCCATCAAGTCACAATATTTGGCCGACTTTATTGCTGAGTACACTGACACCTCGGGAACTCCTACAAAATGGAATCTTTATGTAGACGACTCTTCAAACAAAACCGAGAGTGGTGCAGGTGTGATAATAGAAAGTGATCAGGGAACCCAAATTGAACTCTCCTAAAAATTTGAGTTCCCTGCGTCAAACAACCAGGCCGAATACGAAGCATTACTAGCCAGTTTGAGGCTGGCTAAGGAGGTGGGAGTTCAAAAGCTTATCATCTTCAGTGATTCGCAAGTCGTCACCTCACAAATAGTAGGGAGCTACCAAGCTAAGGACTCCACCATGAAAAAATACCTGGACAAAACCAGGGAACAACTCAGACAGCTCGGGGAATATGAGGTCCGCTATATACCTCGAGAACAGAATGCTCGAGCTGATGCACTCTCAAAATTAGCCAGCACCAAATCAGGGGGCAATAATAGAAGCCTTGTCCAGGAAATATTGCAAAGCCCATCAATTTTGGAGGAAGAAAAGGTCCTAGCCATATCAAGCCAGGAGCAAAGATGGACAACCTCCATAATCAACTACCTTAAATCAGAGATACTCCCTACAAACAAGAAGGAGGCGAAGAGGCTAAAACAGGAGGCACAATACTACACCGTCAAAAACAACATCCTTTATAGGAGAGGGATTTCAACACCCCTGTTAAAATATGTGCCGACCTCCAACACAAAAGAGGTTTTGGAAGAAGTACACAGTGGCATGTGTGGCAATCACCTCAGAGCATGAGCTCTCTCCAAAAAAGTACTCTGAGCCAGGTTCTTTTGGCCGACCTTGCAAAAAGAAGTAGCCGAGTTCGTTAAGATATGCCCACCATGCCAAAAACATGCCAACTTCCACACCGCCCCACCAGAGGAACTCATCAGCATAACATCACCTTGGCCATTCGCAAAATGGGGACTCGACCTCCTAGGACCCTTTTCCCAAGGATCAGGATAACTCAAGTTCCTTATTGTAAGGGTAGATTACTTTACAAAATGGATTGAGGCAGAACCCCTAGCTAATGCCACGGCTCAAAAAAGTCGAAAATTCTTATACAGAAACATTGTTACAAGGTTTGGGGTTCCCAATACTATCACCACAGACAATGGCACGCAATTCACAGATGCAGGTTTTAGGAAATTGGTAGCTGACTTGAAAATAATGCACCAATTCACATCCGTAGAATACCCCCAGGCTAATGGACAACCAGAAGTTGCCAACAAAGTCATACTAGCCGGGTTAAAGCGGAGACTACAGGAAGCAAAGGGAGCTTGGGTTGAAGAGCTCCCACAAGTCCTATGGGCATATCGGACAACTCCACACTCCACAACGAGGAAATCACCCTTTCGATTGGCTTATGGAATGGAGGCAATTATCCCAGTAGAAATTGAAGAAGGATCCCCCAGAATGATCCATTTCAACAAAGAGGTCTACTCCCAAAACCAAAGGGAAGAGCTCGACCTGCTTCCAGAAATCCGAGAGTGAGCTCGGATCAGGGAGGAAACGTTAAAACATCGAATGGCCTCAAGATACAATCAGAAAGTAGTCCGGCGAAGTTTTTCCAATGACGATCTCATCCTAATCCAAAATAACATCAGAACAGGTCGACCAGGAGAAAGAAAGCTAGCAGCTAACTGGAAAGGACCCTACCGAGTTACAGAGGTACTAGGAAAAGGCTACTATAGGGGTCCAAACTCGAGGGCAAGAGCTACCAAGGTCATGGCACGCCTGTAACCTAAGAAGGTATTATAGTTAAGAGGTAATAAAAGATCTTAGGACAAGGTGCACTCTTTTTCCTGAAAAAAAGGTTTTTTAACGAGGCACCAAGCCAAGATCTGCAAAATTACCTGACTTAGAAGGGTAAACACCCACATGTATATATTCTTTCCTATATGTCTATTTTTCTATTTGAATAAAGTTTTCCAGATTTTCTACAAAGTCTCTTTACCAAGGACAGAGCTACAGGTCGGCAAGGTGAAAACCAAATTCACCACCCGATCATGACAGAGCTACAGGTCGGTAAGGTGAAAACCAAATTCACCCCCAATCACGACAAAGCTACAGGTCGGCAAGGTGAAAACCAAATTCACCGCCTGATCACAACAAAATCGGCAAGATGAAAAAGTGACAAAAATAGATTAATGCAAGAAGTTATAAAAAGTAATCCATAGAAAGAGGCCTGACAGGGTCTGAGAAAAAATAGATTGCTAAAAATAATTTGGGAAGGACCGACATAAAGAAGTCGGACCAATCGACCAAAGCGACAAAAGTTATATAAAAAAGTAATCCATAGAAAGAGGCCTGACGAGGTCTGAGAAAAAATGGATTGTTAAAAATAACTTAGAAGGGACCGACATGAAAAAGTCGGACCCGACTGATCAAAGCGACAAAGTTATAAAAAGTAATCCATAGAAAGAGGCCTGGCCAGCCCTTATCAAAAGTGGATTACTAGAAATAAATTAGAAGGGACCGACATGAAGAAGTCGGCCCAAGCCGATCAAAACTACAAAGTTATAAAAAGTAATCCATAAAAAGAGACCTGGTGAGGTCCCACTAAAAATGGATTACTAAAAATAACTCGAGAGGGATCGACATGAAGAAGTCGGCCCAAGCCGATCAAAGTGACAGAATTATAAAAAGTAAACCCATAAAAAGAGACCCGGCGAGGTCCAAATAAAAAGGGATTACTAGAAATAACTTGAGAAGGTTTGACGAGAGAAATCGACCAAACAAGAAGGCGTGCGCTAGAAGGGACGCAGCTCGACCCAAAAAAGCCACGACCTCACCAAAATCAACTTACAAGTATTCTATGAGAATACTAAAAAGAATAGTTGAACAAAGCTAGCCTCAAAGGTCACTTCGACTAAAGCAGGAAATAAACAAACACAAAGGCAATCAAAAAAGGTCGGACAGCAAGACTCCAACACTCTAAAGATTTCTAGAAATGCCAAAAAGTTGCAAACAAACACATCAAGAAGAAACAAAGCTACTATAATAAAGACTCAGAAGGCCACCCGAGAGTCGACCTCAAGAGTTCAAAAGCGTTTGTTTTTCTAAATAAAGTTGCTAAGAAAAAGCAACTAAAATGTCACAGTCAAACAACTACAAGCTATAGAAAATAGAGTTCAAAGACCCACAAGCCGGGCAAAGAAGCAAATCAGAAACTACAAATGATTCAAAGACTCTCTAGTTCGTCATGTTCTGAGATGACGCCAGCGGCATCCTCTTTAGTGAAAGTAATAGTAGGGAGGTCGGGTGCTCCTTCTCCTCTCTCGACGTGATATACTTCTTTGAGGTGTCTTTTGCGAGATGATTTGGAGATTCCTCCTCCCGCAAATCCTCCATGTATCATGTGAACATGTCTCTCCGAGGTACGAGGTGGTCGTTCAGTTCGTCCGACCTCTTCGTCTCTTCTTCTCTTTATGGGCTCATCTGTTTTACTGGCTAGGTACTGATCTAATCTCTCTTCTCTTTCCAACTTAGTTAACGTGGAAGCTAACGTGGAGAGAGCAATTGATCGACAACGTTAGTGACACTTACCTTTGTCACTAACGTTGGGATGAACACCTAAGAGCCACCATGAGCAACGTTAACTCCCACGTTAACTTTGTTAACGTGGAAGCTAACGTGGATAAAGAGATGATGAGCCAACGTTACTGACACTCACCTTTGTCACTAACATTGGAGATGGCTAGCATTACTACGTTAGAAGCCACGTTAACCTAGTTAACGTGGACTCTAACATGTGAAGTAGGGGCACATTGGAACGTTAGTGACAAAGGTAAGTGTCACTAACGTTCTCGAAGGATTGGCATCACTACGTTAGAAGCCACGTTAACCTAGTTAACGTGGACTCTAACGTATGGAGAAGGGGTGACTAACCACGTTATTGGGAAAGGTAAGTCCCAATAACGTATGCGAAGGACCAAGAGGCAACGTTAGTGGTCACGTTAGTGCCACTAACGTTGAAGTCAACGTGATCATATTTGGGTGAGAAACGTTAGTGAAAAAGGTGATTGTCACTAATGTTCTCGAACCCACACTTTCACTTAATGTTGACACCACTAACGTCCTAAGCCAAAGTCCCTGCCTACTTCACATTTTCTCTCTGCAAGCAAAGCTAAGCCCAATAAAGAGGATAACGGCTTCAAACTCAAGATCCAAGAGGCCCACACCCAAGATTTGAAGAACCAACTAGAAGATCAGAAGAGTAGTATATATAGGAGTACCTTTGAATTAGAAAGGGGTCGGAACTTTAGGGAGCCTTGGGCATAGAACTACTCTCTGTATTTACTTTCTCTGCAACTTCTAGTTTTACTTTCATGATGTATTCTGCATCTTTGTTTTCAATTTTCAGAGCTATAAACAACTAAACCCCTTTCATTGGGTTAGGGAGCTCTGCTGCAATTTGATGGATCAATATTAGTTTTCACTCTTCTTCTTCTTCTATCTTTTCTCTTGATTTTACTAGAAAGCTTTCAATTTTCATCCAATTGGGTAGTTATCTTGGAAAAGAAACTATTCATATTTGGATCTCTTCAAAACCTTGGAAGAGGAATGAAGAGATCATGCTAGAAATGCTTTCTCATGCTGGATCAAATTGGGTTTGGATGGATATGTGACTATAATCCTACCAATACTTGATTTGGGAATGCATGTGGTATAATCAGTGACCATACTTCATCTCTTCTCATGAGCAATTGACCAAGAAATTGGCTATTGATCAAGATTTGAGAGATTGGATTACCAAGGAATTGGAATTTGATCATTTAAGATTGCCAAGGAGATCAATGAATGCATTGATTGAGGAAGAGATGAAAATGAATTTGATCCGGAGAATGCAACATCTCCTAAGCCCAATGAACTCCCCATTTCTGATCTTACCCATTCTCTTTAATTTTTGCCATTTACTTTTATGAGCATTTCCCCATTCCCATTTAAGATTCTGCAATTTATTTTCTGCCATTTACACTCAGCTCTTTATTTCCAGCATTTACTTTTTCTGCTTTTTACCTTTCTGCAATTTAATGTTCTGCAATTCTCAAGTCAAATTCTGGTTCGCTCAACTAAAACATTCCTCTAATTAAAGTTGCTTGATCAAATCAATCTCTGTGGGATTCAACCTCACTCTATAGTGAGTTTTTACTTGACGACAATTCGGTACACTTGCCGATGGGAGATTTGTTACTAGACGGATTTTCCACGCATCAGATCTGTTCAGTGTGGCATACTTCTCGGCATACTTCCACAAGAGACACCCAGAGAGGGGTATAGTTGTGGTATTTTTTAATCTTCTCTCCATGCTGACCTTCTTTTTTCATGGACTCTTTATCCTTATCTCGGGAGGAGTAAAAGGATCCAGATTTCGAGGTCTCTCCTAGTCAAGAGTTTTCCTCCATGTTGATGTATTTTTCTGCTCATTCTTGCACTTCATTCAAAGATGTAGGGTGTTTCTTTGATATGGATTGACTAAAAGGTCCCTCTTGTAGGCCATTGATGAGGCCCATAATGGCTGCTTCAGTTGGCAGAATTTGTATGTCCAGACATGCTTTGTTGAATCTTTCCATATAGTTGCGAAGACTTTCCCGATCTCCTTGCATGATCCCTAATAAACTTGGGGCGTGCTTGGTTTTGTCCTTCTGGATGGAGAATCTAGCGAGAAACTTTCCAGCTAAGTCGTCAAAGCTTGAGATGGACCTTGGGGGCAGGCTGTCGAACCACTTAATTGCCGTCTTCATTAAGGTAATTGGGAAGGCTTTGCATCGAATTGCATCCGAGGCATCGGTGAGATACATTCTGCTTCTGAAATTACTGAGATGATGACTTGGATCTGATGTGCCATCATATGGGGTCATGTCGGGAGCCTTGAAGTCCTTTGGGACCTTGGCTTTCATAATTTCTTTGGTGAATGGGTCTTGATCTTTGCGGGGGTTATCTTCGTGATTGGATCGAGTAGTCTTGGCTTTTAGATCTGCTTCAAGTTTCAAGAGTTTGTCTTCCATTTCTTTACGTCGCCTAGTTTTCCTTCGAAGGTCCTTTTTAGATTCTCGTTGGTACTCAGCCTCCTTTTTGAGTTGTTTGAGACGATCTTGTTGAGCTTGAAGTGCCTCCAAGATTTGTGTGTTTGGTGAGTTCTTGTCTCCGTTTGGTTGAGATGTTTCCTTTCGTGTAGTGTCCGTGTCCTTCTGCGGCATTCTATTTTCTAGATCCGAGTTGTGGTCGTTGTCAAGGTTGTCCGCCATGATGATGGGATGACTTCCAGGATCTCCGGTAACGGCGCCAATGTTCCGAGGGTTACTTGAAACTGTAGGTTGATCTCAGACGAGATCTTCTATACTGGTCGGAGCTGTTGTGTCCGACTTGATGATGGTGGTGCTAATCCTTCATCACTGGTGGGTGGTGGTACCTGCAAGGGACTCCGATGCTTAACTTAGCAAGGGTGTTAAGCAGGTTTTTTGTAGGATCAGAGTATGAGTTATACCTGGGTGCTCCAGTGTATTTATAATAGTGTAGAGTGACCTTCCCTTGAGACAAGATAGTTATCTTATCTTTATGTTTGAGTGAAGTTATCTTATCTTTAAGGGAACCGCCTTGATCCTTCTAGGCTTTGGGCTGCCTTTTAGATTTGGGTCGTGTTCTTCTGTTTGGGCCTTCTTGGGCCTCTGCAGCGGTTTGGCCGACCTCTTTCGTAAAGAGGTCGGGTAGTCCTGATCTGAACAGGTCAGTTGACTTATCATCAATTAGCTTGGGTCGTACAGCTCAGAGTCCAGCCAGTCAGACATGCCCTCGGGAACTTTGGAGGTCGTCTCGACAATATTTTTGCGATAAGACATGGGTCAACTAGTCCTACATTAAGAAAAAAGAAAAATGGGTTACTAATCAACAGCTCGGGCAAATAGGGATATATCTCAAACTAAAGCATACAAATGTTAGAAGTTAGAGACAACAGTGAAAGGAGACCCCAGGACTCACACCAAGGTCTAGGGGCATCCTTTGGAGGCAGTAACAGAGTAAGGATTCAGGAAAAATCTATAGTCTACGCTCCGACATCAAGAAAACATCCCTCCTTCAAACAGCGACACTCCCAAGAGAAAGCTGCAAAATCACAAAAAGACATTAAAGTTACCATCTTATCACAATTTATCAGCAAAAGAGATCCCATAAAGGAAATCATCCATGCCATACAAAACATAAAGCTGGCGACAATCAAACATACAACGCAGAAATCATCAAGAAAGACCTAACCTTTTTGAAATCAACAGTCCACTACCTTAGACTACAAACAAAAAAAAGATCGAATCCTTCTCCGACAAAACGACAATTCATACAAATCGAAGAAACCCTCAAAAGCATGCATTACAGGCACAACAACGCAAAAGAGACTCAAAACTTCAGATGTTATCCACACAAAGATCAAAGCTCTTCATGATCAAGCAAACACAAATATAAAAAGGATGGCGTGAAAGAAAGAGAGGAAGATAAAAACCAACATGCAGCGAAGAGGGAACGATAAAGAGGCTGAAGCGACAAATAACGATCGTCTTCTCGAGAAAGGGAAAGGAAAGCACGAAAACACAGAAACAGAGGAAGTAAAGAGAAAGGAGAAAGTTGCAGTAAGCAAGGAGAAGAGAAACGGAAGAGAGAGGCTCTCTGAAAATTCAAAACGAAACGAGAAGAGGGAAGCAAAGGAAACGGCGAAGGAAGGAGTTATTGGGTTTTTAAAAACCCTCGCACATTCCCAAAGAAAGTGCAAAACGCGCGCTATAATAAAGAGAAACGTTCTGCATTTAAAGCTACTAATGGGAAGTTCTACAAAAGCCAATAAAGAATGCTCGAGCTCAGCTTTTCCAAAAGAGGTCAAAAGTCGGCCAAAAGACACGACCTCAGAAGAAAGACCAAGCTCAAGCAGGGGCACTGTTCATGCCCTAAGTCGAGTTGTTGGACTCGGGCTGATAGAAGACGAAGTCGACTGACTACTTCAGGTCAGAATCACCCGACCTCTTCCTAAAGACTTCGGCCAAATCACTACAAAGGCCCAAGTAGGCCCAAACAAAGGAACATGACCCAAATTTAAAGGCAGCCAGAGCCTAGAAAGATAAGGCGGTTCCCTAAAAAGATAAGATGACTTCACTCAAAGATAAGATAAGATAACTATTTTATCTCTAGAAAGGTCACTCCACACTATTATAAATACACTGGAGCACCCAAGTATAACTCATACTCTGATTCTACTAAAAACCTGCCTAAAGCACGTGCTAGCTTAAGCATCGGAATCTCTTGCAGGTACCACCACCCTCCGGTAATGAAAGATCAGTCACACTATCAAGTCCAACAAAGTCGGACATATCAGCTCCGACCACAATGGAAGATCTCGTCCAAGATCGACCTACAATTTCAGGTAACCCTCGGAACAGTAGCATAGCAAGGAATAAAACAAGATTTGTGGCTCAAGGGTATGATCAAGAGGAGGGAATCGACTTTGATGAGTCTTTTGCTCCAGTTGCAAGAATGGAGGTTGTAATATTGTTACTTGCCTATGCCGCTCACCAAGGGTTTAAACTATTCCAAATGGATATTAAATGTGCTTTCTTGAACAATATCATTGATAGAGAAGTATACGTGGCACAGCCTTCCAGTTTTAAAAATAAAAATTTCCCAAGCCATAATTTTAAACTTTCAAAAGCTCTTTATGGTTTAACACAAGCTCTTAGAGTTTGGTATGAAAGACTTAGTTCTTTCTTATTGAAAAATAGTTTTCAAAGTGGTACCACAGATACAACTCTCTTCATTAAAGAATCTAATGTCATTTTATTCTAGTTCAAGTCTATGTTGATGATATTATTTTTGGCTTGGCTAATAAATCCTTGTGTGCTGATTTTAACAAATTAATGACTAGTGAGTTTGATTTGAGCATGATAGGAGAACTCACATTTTTTCTTGGACTCCAAATCAAACAAACTCCTAGTGGCACTTTTGTGCACTAAGAAAAATATGCCAAAAAGTTGGTTAAGAAATTTGGTTTGAAAAATGCTAAGCCAATGAACACACCAATGCATCCAAACTCTAGACTTGAAAAGGATGAAAATGCCAAGGATGTGGATGAAACTAGGTTTAGAGGGATGATCGATTCACTTTTGTATCTCACCTCATCTAGACCGGATATAGTTCAAAGTGTTGGAGTTTATTCTCGATTCCAGTCACAACCTAAAGAATCCCATCTTTTAGCCGTTAAAAGGATCATTAGATATATAAATGACACTTCTGATTTTGGCTTATGATATCTTAAATCTGATGAATTTGGTATATTGTGTTATTGTGATATAGATTTTTTTAGTGATCCAGTAGATCAAAGGAGCACATCTAGAATTTGCTATTTTCTTGGATATTCACTAAATGTGTGGTCTAGCAAGAAATAAGCCATTGTAACCTTGTCTACAGCTGAGGCTGAATATATTGTTGTATCTTCATGTTGTTCACAATTGTTGTGGCTGAAAACCCAACTTACATATCACAAATTGCAAGTCAATAGTATTTCCTTAATGTGTGATAATATGAGTTCAATAAAGAGTTCCAAAAATCCCATTCTGCACTCTAGAACAAAGCACATTGAAGTAAGATTTTACTCTATTAGAGAGCACGTTCAAAAGGAAAACATTGACATTCAATTTGTAAGTTTTGATGACCAACTTGCTGATATCTTTACTAAACCACTGTCTAAAGACAAATTTTGCAAGTTGAGAACTGCATTGGATATTATTTGTGCTAAATCCTTGAACTAATTTGATGATGAAGGTTTTTTGTGTGTTTTTATCTCTCCAATTGGCAGAAGACAAAACTAGACATATAATGAACCTTCTAGGTTTCCTTGGTCAATAATGAGCGGATAATTTGTATACTTTTTGGCATTGTTTTTAGTATGTTTTTAGTATGATATAGTTAGTTTTTAGTATATTTTTATTAATTTTTAGTTAAAAATCACTTTTCTGGACTTTACTATGAGTTTGTGTGTTTTTCTGTGATTTCAGGTATTTTCTGGCTGAAA
>NC_029778.3:68394211-68414194 GCF_000817695.3 Arachis duranensis
TGAATGACTGTGACGTGCTTCAAACTCCTGAAGGCGGGGCGTTAGTGACAGACGCAAAAGAATCGATGGATTCTATTCCGGCCTGACCGAGAACCGACAGCTGAATTCCGCTATGCTGTGACAGAGCATATGCTATCGCTTTCACTGAGAGGATGGGAGGTAGCCACTGACAACGGTGAAACCCTTGCTTAAGCTTGCCATGGAAAGGAGGAAGAAGGATTGGATGAAGGCAGTAGGAAAGCAGAGAGACGGAAGGGAAGGCATCTTCATGCGCTTATCTGAAGTTCCTACCAATGAATTACATAAGTATCTCTATCTTTATCCTTGTGTTATTTTCGTTCATCACCATTACCATTTGAGTTTGCCTGACTAAGATTTACAAGATGACCATAGCTTGCTTCAATACTAACAATCTCCGTGGGATCGACCCTTACTCACGTAAGGTTTATTACTTGGACGACCCAGTGCACTTGCTGGTTAGTTGTGCGAAGTTGTGTAATGCCATGGTATTGAGCTACCACGTTTTTGGAGCCATTACCGGGGATTATGAGAGTTGTGAAAAAGTATAGTTCACAACTTCGCCGCACCAGTCAACACTGAATGCACATTCTTGATCAATATTGGTTAATTTGAATCTTTTTTTGTGGTTCCTTGTGTTTTCTCAAAAACCACCGTTTGGCCCAAAAGAAAGTTTTATTATATGAAGTGGGCCTCATCATACTTTTTATCATAAATCCATGATTTTCAAAGATATTTTTGTGTCTTGTCTTTTCACATGCTTACTTGTAAATATTTAAAATCTTTTTTATAATACATTTTAAATACTTTTGAAAAATCATTTTGTGTATAAGCATTCATTGTAGTTACTAGAAACCACTCATCTTCCTCATCCAACTTCCATCATTTTTGAAAAATGCATTCTCTAGGTTTTAGTATAATGAAAAAGAAGTTGCTACTCACAAAGGTTCTTCCTCAAAGCCCTCCTCCTCGAAACCCTCCTCCAAAAGGTCAAGCACACACCCATATACACATTCACTCACACTCCTCTTCACACTCATCTCCCATTCCCGAGAATATGGATGGAACAAAAATCACTTTTAGCCACCCTTCAATGGCACCTTCAGAAGCTGGTACATCTAGGGTAAATGTGGCCAAGGGAAAGAAGCCTATGATCGAGGAAGAACCACCCATGTCTCTACCTCCTCGCTCCTTATCTCGTCGACTAGGATGTTCTGCTTCCAAAGCACCCTCAATTCGATCAACCAAAGGTAACTGTCAACCATTTCTTCAATCTGTAAAGGAGCCATATAACCCTGATCCCATTGAGTTCAAATCTCACTTTGGTAACCTTTTACATTCTCATTTTGATCCTTTTTATTTATCCTCTAGCATGAAATTCAAATTCCACAAGGTTGTAGCTTCTAATCATGCTTCATGTTCAACTTATTTGGCTAATTTAGAAGCCCTGGCTAAAAAGGGTCTAAAATTTGTTGAAAGTATCATTTATTTGGACTAGAAAAATATTTTCAAAGTTCAAAAACCAGTTTACCCTGAGTTGGTTCGAGAGTTTTATGCAAACATATACTATCACGAAGAATCTATTATTCATATGTTAAAGGCCGTGAAATTCATTTGAACAAAGAATCCATTAGTGAAGCCCAAGATTACTATGACATAGGTGTAAATGCTTACACCTTTGGTAAGTGGGATAATAATTTGGACATTTTACATAAAGATGTTTTGGCCAACATATGTGAGAATATTTCACTCATAGATGGTGTCACTCCAAATCACTAGTCTTTAGGTCCTGTTAAAGCCTATTTGTATTGAATCATCACCCATATTCTCTTAGCTCAAAGTGGTTCCTATCAAAGGGTTACTCTTTGTGACATCTTAGTTCCCTTTTCCATTCTCAACAAAGCTACAATCTCTTTTGCATACCTGATAATACGTCATATGTATGAGTGCATCCTATGTATGAATGTATCCATCCACCCTCGGCTGCTGGTACATCCTCCTCCAACAAATACTTGGCAATGGCATTGTGAAAGATGTTTTGCAGGAATTTGTAAATTTGACCAAGCATATGATCAACTCGAGCAAGCAAGCTAGGAAACTGGCCATTCAAGATGAGAATTCTTTGAGAAAATCTCAGAGCCATGTTGAATTACTTCTAAAGTACATTTTTCCTTGGAAGATGAATGGTGCACAAACTAGCTCTGCAGAATTTGCACAGATAGACTGGCAAGTATACTGGGTCGTCCAAGTAATACCTCAGGTGAGTGAGGGTCGATCCCACAGAGATTGTTCGTTTGAGCAAGCAGTGGTTATCTTGCAGATCTTAGTTAGGCGGATAGAAATTATACTTTGTCACAGGAAATGCATAAAACAGAATAAATAAATAAAATGTTACTAGACAGGTGGAAAATTAATGGTATAAGAACGGTTGAGGCTTCGGAGATGCTTTGTCTTTCCGGATTAACTTTTCTTACTGTCCACTTCAATAACCTTCTGATTCCTTCAATGGCAGCCGTAAGTGATTAACTCATGTCCTCTTATCAAGTTAACCTCCTCCACTGCAGCAATCCACCATGTTGTAAGTGACTCATGTCCTCTCATCAAGCCACCTCTAGGTTTCTCACTGTAGCAGAAGATGAAGCTCTAAAAAATCCACTCTCCTTCACGACCCTACTCAAGGTGCCACAAATAAGGCAGATCTTCTGGATCAGGAAACGCTGCTTCTCAGACTCTAGCCTTAGTACCACAGAGATGTCACTTAACCACGGTCAACGGGATTTCATATCACGTATCCAAAGTTATCTAGGTACTCTATTGGAATCCGCAATATAATATCTAGCTTTGGCTCAACGCTATCCGGGTCAGGACTCGCACGGAACCCATGTAGAACAAGGGTGATTGTCACGGGTCACCCTCAATTCATAAGATGAAGAACGAGAATGCATAAGAGAATAGAATCAAACATATTGAACTAGAACAGTAATATTATTAATCCATGAAACTCAGCAGAGCTCCTAACCTTAACCTTAGGAGGTTAGTGACTCATACTGTACAGAAAAGTAGTAATGTTCGAATGGAGGAGGAAGAAGATCCTAAATAAGGGTAATCTTCTCCTATATATACTAATCTAAGACTAAGGATTACAGAAATATGGTAGACTAGTCTTAGGAGTGCAAAAATCCACTTCCGGGGCTCATTTGGTGAGTATTTGGGCTGAGCATGAGCGTCTCCCATGAGCTACTACCCCTTAGGGGAGTTGAATGCCACCCCTGGGCTCCCTTTTGGGGGTTGGACGCCAGCTGCTCCCCTGTGGGCGCTGGACGCCAGGAATAGGGCTGGTTACTAGCATTGAACGCCAGTTTTGGGCCTTCATTTCCAAAGCAAAATATGAACTATTATATGATTCTGAAAAGTCTTGGATGTTAGCTTTCCATAGCCGTTGAGAGCGTACCATTTGGACTTTTGTAGCTCCAGAAAAGCTCCTTCGAGTGCACGGTGGTCAGATCCTGACAGCATCTGCAGTCCTTTCTCTACTTCTGAATCAGACTTCTGCTCAAGCTCCTCAATTTCAGCCAGAAAATACTTGAAATCATCATAAAACAAAAAAAACTAAAAGTAGAATCCAAAAATGTGAATTTCGCACTAAAACCTATAAAAATATAATAAAACTTAAACAAAATGAAAACTATATGAAAATGATGTCAAAAAGCGTATAAAATATCCGCTCATCAATGAACCGATGCTGTCTAATCAAGAAGAGAAAGAAATTTTAGAAACTGAGAATGAGGGATCTGATGTTTAGCTCTTTGTCTCTGCTGCTGATGATTAAAACCATTTTTATTATTATGTTATACTCTTTTGATAGTCTTTACTTTAACTCGATGACTTTAATAGTGACTTGTAATTTTTTAAACTTTGAATTGCTATATTTCTTTGTGCCTAACAACTTTCATGCAGGGTATACTTCATCTCTTTGATAACAAAAGGGAGAGTCAATATGTAAAATGAATTATATGATGTTAGAATGATGTTTGGATAATTGGTGCTGATTGTTTTGATTGGAGATAACTGTTTGGCACTATAAATGTTTTTTAGAATCTGACTTTGATGAATTGGTTTGATTGGTAGGATAGGCAATTTTTTGTTGAAAAATTAAAGGATGTTTTTAACTAATATTACAGATTGAGAAAGCATACATTAAGGGAAGCCAATTGAATGAAAGAAAGAGGGAGATCAATTAGAAGTTAAAATCATCAAAGGAAAGTATCTCTAAAACTCCTCTTGCTTATGTTAATTCCAATTTATTTTGTTTCATAATGTTTATCATCAAGGAGGAGATTGTTGAGTTTGAAACATAGTTATCAGAACCGGACTGAACCGGCCGGTTCGAACAAAAAACCGGTGGTCTGACCAGTTTGATTCGTAAATTAGACCCGATAAGCATTTGAATCGGTCAACAGTGGTCAAATTCGTTGAAAACCGGCCGGTTTGTGCTAGACCTGCCGCGGGTGCACCGTGAACCCGCGGGCCGCCGAACCATTGTAGGATCTCCTTCCACTAGCCACAAAAGTGTTCAGCGAAAAGTTCGAACACGGATATGCGTGAGTGGATTCCCTTCCTCTTGCCACTATGCCAATGTGTTTGTTACTAAGACTTGTAACAAAAAATATATATATAACAAAACGTAAATGATTTTTTATTTTTTTTATATCTTTTAATCATGGATTCACATTAATACCAAATAAATAACAACACATAGTATATAAATATATTGATATTGATTTTGCTATCTTTTAATTTTTGTTAATTTAAATTGAAAAAAATATTTTGTATTAATGACTAATTTATTATCTATTTTTTCAGTATAAATCATATTTAAGAATTGATATTTAATTATTATTAATATATTTTTAAAAATATGCATTTAATTTTTAATTTTATTTTTATAATTTTATACTTTTATTTAATTATGTCCGGATGAAAGGTGAGGAAAGGACGAAGTGGTGGCGGATGAAAGGTGAGGAACAAAGAAGCTTCCTAAGACGGGTAGAAGAAGAGACAAAGTGGGATGGGAATGGAAGCGCGGAAGAGATGTGGAGGGAGATGGCAGAAGTTATTAGAAGAACAGCAAAAGATGGCAAAAGTTATTACAAGAACAGCAAAAGAAATATTTGGTGAATCTAAAGGAATAGGACCAAGAGACAAGGAGTCCTGGTGGTGGAATGCGAGTATACAAGAAAAGATAAAGATAAAAAGGGAATGCTTTAAAGAGTGGTCTTTATGCCGCAATGCAGATAACTGGGAAAAATATAAGGGAAAAATATAAGAGACAAAAGTGGCTGTAAGTGAAGCAAGAACAAGAGCATATGAGGGTCTCTACCAGTCTTTGGGCACGAAAGAAGGAGAAAAAGGTATATATAGAATTGTAAAGAGCCGGGAAAGAAGAACGAGAGATTTGGATCAGGTTAAGTGCATAAAGGATAAGGATGGAGAGGTGTTGGCTCAAGAGGAGAAGATTAATGAAAGGTGGAAGAGCTACTTCTACGAGTTATTTAATGAGGGACAGAAGACTCTTCCGAGCCTTGGTCGATTATGCACAAGGGAAGAAGATAAAAACTTTGACTACTATCGAAGGATTCGAGACTTCGATGTAAAAGAGGCTCTAAAGCAGATGAAAAATGGCAGGGCAGTAGGACCTGATAATATCCCGATTGAGGTTTGGAAGGGTCTTGGAGGAAAAGGCATCAACTGGTTAACCTTTTTAATGAGATTTTAAGGTCAAAGAAGATGCCTGATGAGTGGAGAAAGAGCACCTTGGTACCTATCTATAAGAATAAGGGGGATATACAAAGTTGTGGAAATTATAGAGGGATTAAACTTATGAGTCATACTATGAAGTTATGGGAAAGGGTGATAGAACGGAGGTTGAGAAAAGAGACACAAGTAACAGAGAACCAATTTGGATTTATGACAGGCAGATCTACCACTGAAGCGATATACCTATTAAGAAGGATGATGGAGAGGTATCGTAGTAATAAAAGGGATCTACACATGGTGTTTATTGATTTGGAAAAAGCGTATGATAGGGTACCAAGGGAGGTCTTATGGAAGGTTTTAGAAAAGAGAAGAGTAAGGATCGCATATATTCGGGCAATTAAAGACATGTATGATGGGGCCACAACTAGTGTAAAGACTCAAGGTGGTGTGATAGAGGAATTCCCTATTGGTATAGGATTACACCAGGGATCATCCTTAAGTCCATACCTTTTCACATTAGTCTTGGAAATACTCACAGAGCACATCCAAGAGCCTGTGCCATGATGCATGCTTTTTGCCGATGATATCGTCCTTATGGGAGAGTCAAGAGAAGACCTAAATAAGAAGTTGGAGTTATTCTGGTTTTATATGCGACAAAAAAGTGCCTTTAAAACTTAAAGGTAAATTCTATCGCACCACTATAAGACCGCCTATGCTATATGGTACGGAGTGTTGGGCAGCTAAAGGGGAGCACGAACATAAGCTGAGTGTGGCAGAGATGAAGATGTTGAGATGGATGAGTGGTCATACGCGATTGGATAAAATAAGGAATGAAGATATAAGGGAGAGAGTTGGAGTAGCACCCATTGTGGAAAAGATGGTTGAATCGCGTCTCAGGTGGTTTGGACATGTGAGAAGAAGACCGATAGAACATCCAGTCAGGAGGGTGGATGAGATGGAAGATGGACAAAGGGCGAAAGGCAGAGGAAGACCTAAGAAGACCATCCATGAGGTGGTCGAACGAGATCTACATGTAAACGGTCTCTCGTAGACATGATACATGACAGAGCACAATGGCGTCGTTTGATTCATGTAGCCGACCCCACTTAGTGGGACAAGGCTTTGTTGTTGTTGTTGTTGTTGTATTTAATTATGTCCGGGTCAATCGGGTGAACTAGTGACTCACCGGTTGAACCAGTAACCCAGTGACCCAGTCATATGACCGTGTCAATTACCGGTTCGGTTCTGATAACTATGGTTTGAAAACAAAAATAATAATTTGATGATAACCAAACATTATAATCTTGGGTAAAAAGCCCAAAAGTGTGTATGACATGTGTGATCTTGTGCAATCCAACAATTAAATGGAATTTCTCAAAACAAGCCCAATAGCTTAAACAGGCCCAAGTTCAAAAGCATTCATTTCATTCTTTGGTGGCCCAAAGATTATTGTTGTTGATCTCAAAACAAGGAAGAAAAAAAAATTACCACTAGCCCAAAATCAATTAACAGAACTTACCTTCTCTCTTCTCTCTGCAGGCCACATGATTAGTTCCAAAAGTAAGCAAGAAAAGCAAGCTCAAATTAGGGTTTAAATCAAAAATAAAAACTATGATTACTAAATCCAAGTAACAAAGAGGAAAGAAGAAGAAAAGTTAGAAACTAGGACACAAAAACAAAAATCAAATCAAAGGTTGAATTAAAAGAATTTTTCCATCTTTGTATTTCCATTGTCGCTTGTTGAAGATGCCTTCCTCTTTCCTGCACCATACGGGTAAGATGGAAAAAATGGAGGTTGTGAATCACTACCACAAATCAAAGGTCAAAAATAAAACTTGGAGCCGAAGAATTAATGAATGGCTCAAATCCTTGAAACTAAATGAAAAAGGAAGAAAAAGAAGAAGCTAGGTAAGTATGCATGCCATCTTTAATCATGGCTATTGTCCCATCTCGTTTTTGCATTATAGCTTTGATATTTGGGAAAGAAGAACAAGTCAAAGTTGTTCAACCAAGCTCAAGTTTTGGAAGCTTTACTCTTCTTTAAAACAGGTAAATGGCCAAAAATTGAAGCAAGGAGTGAACACATAGCTTGGGTCTTTATAGCTTACAAGCTATCCCTTCTTCTCCTTCATGGTTTTATATTAAATTTTTTATTCTTTAGTTTTTATCTTTGTTTGTTTCTTTTCAATGGAAAAAAGGTATGAAGTGAGGTATTAGTAAAAGCCATTGAGAGAAAAGGCAAAGAGAGTAATCTTGAAAAAGTCATAAAATTATGTCAAACTATTTTGTTTGTGTTTCTATTTTGTATTCATGATTTTGAGGGGATTCTCTTACTAAGTTGGGTGAAATCCTAGAGAAATTAGTGATTGTAATCTTTGTAAAAGATAGTGAAAATTCTACCATAGTTGTGGTGGAGATTGGATGTAGGCTACATTGCACTTGGTGGTTGAACCAGGATATATGGTTGTGTGATGTTTTCTTTTCTATTCTATTTCTTGTTTTATTCAGTAAGAGATGGAATGAAATTGTCTCCTCCATAATAAATCCAACAGAAGTCACAGAATCTCAGTTCACTTAAAATAAATATATTTGCTCTGTTCCTGTTTAATCGTTAAAATACAAAACAAAATTGTCTCCTGCATTATCAACATTGGAGAGTCAATAGCAACATTGAGAAAAGTCAAGTTTGAAATAAAAGAGCATAAGTTTAAAAGAGGCCATAGATTTAACCCTCTTCTCTAGGCCATAGATTCAGCTCGAACACCACAATCTCGATGGTTGCCAACTCCGAGTCCCCCTTCTTCAAGATAATACCATCTGTCTCATGAATGGGTTCATTCAAAGAAGGATTGTGTTTCTCAATATGTTTGAACTTAGGTTTATGACCCTTAATCTGTGACCCAACATTAGGCCTATTGTAAGCCTTTTTTCGATCCCTTGTAGATTTTTTGCTTCCCCAGCGTTAGAACTTTTTTAATGATGGGCTGTATATTTTTGTTCTTGTTATGGGCTTTGTAAGAACTAGAAATAATTAGCATTATATAATAATAAATTAATTGCCCAAAATAGGTCAAAAATTTAGAATGTGAATTTGAAAATTTAGAGGTGAGATTTTAATTCAGTGAATTTTTTCGAGTGAGAAAATGTAATTTTCTGCGGCAATACCGGCTTAAGTTTATCCGGTATTGCGTGGGAGTAATACAAACTGTAGAAAACTTAGGAAAATAATTAAAGTTGAAAACCTGACGATAATTCTAAATGTTTGGCCCAAAGTTGGGCCAAACAAATCAAAAACGTTAATCAGTTTGACCGGGTCCAAGTTTGGCCCAAGTTCAATATATATAAACATACATAAGAGCCATTTCAGCCTCATAGCACATCAAACACAAATCCTAGCAGCTTCTAAGTGAGAAGAGAGGAGAGCCACCAAACACTATTCACTTTCTCACTTTTCTGCTTATAACTCGAGCTACGGTGCTCCGATTTACGTACCATTTGCTACTACGCAAAGCTCTTGCCAACCCCGTCAGTTCTAACAAACTTTTGCTGGTAGCTTTTTGAGTTTCATACTATGTTTTTCTGCTCTAAGTGAATTTTGAATTTGAGGTTTGGTTTTTGAGTGAATTTTTGTGATTTGGTTGTTTAGGTGCAAACTAATAGTGAGAAATAATTGGATTTCATTTCCAATTTTTGTGATTAAGGTAAAATTTCTCAAAAATCCTTGTGGTTTGGTATATAGTAAAGTCTAAGTATTGATGTTAGTGATATTGGTGTGTGTTCATTCCCTGGGTCGAGCTGTATGACCCGAGCTGATTCACGACAAGTCGACCGACCTCTTCAGGTCAGGATTATCCGACCTCTTCTCAAAGAGTTCGGCCAAACTGCAAGAGGAGCCTAAAAAGGGCCCAAATAGAGGAACACGACCTAAGTCCAAAGGCAGCCCAAGCCTAGGAAGACAAGGGTGGTTCCCTTAAAGATGAAGATAACTCTACTCAAAGATAAGATAAGATAACTATCTTATCTTCAGAAAGGTCACTCTACACCATTATAAATACATTGGAACACCCAGGTATAACTCATACTCTGATCCTACTAAAAACCTGCTTAATACCCTTGCTAACTTAAGCATCAGAGTCCCTTACAGGTACTACCACCCTCCGGTGACGAGGGTTCAGCACCACCACCAAGTCCAACAAGTCGGACACGGCAGCTCCGGCCACCATCATTAAGTCAGACTCAACAGCTCCAATTAGTACCATAGATCTCATCCGAGATCGACCTACAATTTCAGGTAACCCTCGGAACAGTGTGTATGGCTTGATATTTGGTGGCTTGGGAAGTGGTGTTGGTAATTGGAAGCTTGTTGGAATCAAATTCAGTGAAATTGTGCATATTGGAAATCAGCCAAGGTATGGTCTCGGTTTTCTCTATGTAATATATAATGTTTCATGACAATTAGGCTAGTTGACCTTAATATAAGATTGAATTAAATAAATTGTTGATTGGATTATGTATGTGATATGTAAATTATGATGGGTTTTTATGAGTTTCATGTGGTTGGATGTGAGGATGATAATTGTGATATAATGATTGTGATACTATGGTAGTGATGTGATGATGTTGCATATTGATGAAGGATGTCTATAAGGGACTGAATTATGCAAATTGTTTATATTGGAATATTGATTCAGAATTATTGATTTTGTTAGATTATGGTGGGAAAATTGAGTGAAATAGGTGTTGAAGTGACTAAGGTACAATGAAATGGTAAAGTGTAGTGTGTGGTAATATTTTGTGATGAAATTGAGTATGTTTTGATTTGGTTTGGATTTGAAATTTGGAAACTAGAAACCTTTGTTGATATTGTGTAATCTTGTTTTTAACGAACTTTGGCGAGGTATAACTTGGCCACCAAACCCCCATTTTTTATGAAACTAGATTTTCTGAAAGTTGGGTCTGAGAGCTTTAAGATGTTTGAAGAATGGACAGAAAATATTTTAAAACGAGAAAGTTTTGCGTGTTTGAAGTTGGGTGCAAATATCTGAAATTCTACAACTTCAAAAATTTTCTAAGTTTGATATACTCCGCGTACGCAAGCACTACCATGCATACGCGAGCATGTATTTTCAAGGCATGCGTACACGACTTTTAACACGTGACGCAAGCATCCTTTTCTATTTGGGGTATCTCATGTACACAAATAGGGCGCCGCGTACGTAGATGCCCAAATTTCAAACCATGCGTACGCGGGATAAGGCATGCGTAAGCATAACCCCTGTTTTGCTGAAAAATGGTTTTCTTCACTCTTCAATGGTTCTCTAGTTTTCTAAACTTCTTTAATTACTGTTTAAGATTTTTAACTATTAATTAGGTCCTTAGACTAATAGAGATGAGTTAGTGAATTAAATTGGTAAATTTCTGTATGAGTTAGAATATGGAGATTTAGGTTTCTAAAGTTGTGGGTAAATGGGTGAAGTGCTATGTTGGGGATGACTTTGAGAACTTGAGAGTTGATGATAACTTGTGAAATCAAGGACTAATGATGGTTATAAGGACAGGGGTTAGTCCCGCTTACGCTGAGATGTGACGTCTGTGGCAGAGAATCCTGCTCGCATCCTTTCGGAATTACAAGAGTGTGCAGGCACTATATCCCTTGGACCGTGTGCCAGGCATGATATCCCTGGGGGATCCCATTTATATTCGTGATCGAAAGGTGATATTCCCATGGGAATATGTCGGGTTGGCAGTTGAACCGACAATGCGATATCACAGCCAATAGGACAGGCATTCATCATGTGCATTTTCTATGTGGTTGCTTACTTTGTTTATTTGCATATATTGACTAAGTGTATAACATGCTTACTTACTTCCTGAATTATTTGCTATATATGAACATTAATTGTGTATTACTTGTATTTCATTACTTGTGTTTTCTAATGGGATTGATGAGGCTTGGTAGGCGGTGGCGATGGGATAGATCGTAGGGAGGTTAGGTTCACGGAGGCTGTGAGACAGTGGTGTTATCAATAGCTTAGAATTTCCCCTAAGTTAGATGACCTATTTTAAGGACTTTATTAAAATTTTTTATAAGTTTGAATCTATGCTTAATGTGAAATTCTAGGATTGCCTTTTACATCCTGGAACCTTATATCATACATTACTGGGCACTGTTACTATACTGAGAACCTCCGCTTCTTGTACCATATGTTGTTGTTGCTTTTCAGATGCAGGTCGTAACCCACCTCGGTGTGTGATGACAAGTCATTTTAGGCTAATTTCACAAGCCTTTTTCCTTCATTTTCACCTAGTTTTCATACATTTCTTAGGCAATAAGTAAGTGTTTGAATAAGAATTTCATGCTTGTCTTGATTCAATCAAACATTGTTGATTTTATGCATTTTCATGAGATTTTTGTAAGATTTAGTTGATAATATGAATGATGCAAGATCTGATGATTATGCAAAGGCTTTGATGTATCTGTTTGATTGATGGCAGGTGAAAAGATGAAAAGAAAAAGAAGATAAATAAACAGTGCAGAAGAACATTGCGCTCAATTGAAGAACGCTATGCTCTTTAGTGACGTCTACGCTCTCTAGCGACGTGCACGTGTATAGGACACTTACGCGTAGGGCAAGAATTTTCAGACGATCCACGCGTACGTGTGTATGACGCGTACGCATGGGTGTGATCAGTGTACGCTTACAAAAGAGCACTACGCTCTCTTTGAACGAGCACCTGCGACGCTTTAAAAAAATGGATTGAAGATTTTCCACCGACTCGTACTCATGGATGTGGTGTTTGAGAAGAATCACGCAAAAGCATGAACCAGGCAGAAGCATGGAAGTGGCACTTTTTGAAAGCCACATGTACGCGTGGGGGACGCGTACGCGTGCGCAGCGCTCATAGCGCAAACGTAGCACTCATTTAAAGAATGCTGCAAGGGACGCGTATGCGTGGGTGACGCATACGCGTCGATGTGCCAAAATGCAAGGGACGCGTACGCATGGGCAATGTGTATGCGTTGGAGAACGAGCACTACGTTGTCTTTAAAAATGCTAAGTTTTCCTGAGAGTAGAATTGTGATTCAATGAATTTCGTTCCAAGCCCATTTGAACAAGCAAGAAATGCCATTCATATCACTCAATCAAGGCCACAAGAATCATTTAGATTTAATTTTGATTTGATTGTAATTTATTTTAAATTTTATTTTCAATTTGTAATTCAGAAAAGCCTATATAAAGGCATTAGTTTCAAAGAATTAGGGACAGATGCAGTAGTAGTAGTAGGAGTAGGAGTAGAATAGAAGGTTCTTGTATACACTTTTCTTTTCTGCCATTCTTACATTGTAGCTTTTATTGAATTTCATTTTCTCATGCAATTTCGATTTCCTGTATCTCTACTCTTCTGTAATTTCCCATTTGAGTTTACCTGAGCTTGATTTACCTTTGTGCAATTTAAGTTTCCTGCAATTATTCTCAGAGCAATGACCCATTGAAACATACTCATTAGGGGGAGGAGCTCTATTATAATCTACATGATTAAGTGAACTTCTTCTTCTTCTCTATTGTTTGGGTAGCTATTGGATATCCTCTGTTTTGATTGATGATTCATTCACTCCGGAAGGGGGTTTGAATCTGTGAATGCTTGTGTGAGCCTCGGAAGGGGAATCATGAGCATTAGAACTGAGGCTCTATCCTTCACTACTCTCTTGATCAACACCGTTTGGGAGGAATTGAGATCCTGAGAGTTAGTATGGCTTATGGATGAGAGACATGCACTTAACCTCTTCTCATGACAATTAGGTCAAGGAATTGGCAAGATTGATTGTGATTAGAGAGATTGGATTGCCAAGGAATTGGGATCCAATCAATTTCAGTCCACCATAGATCTACTCATATGATTGAGAAAGGAGTTGAGACCCATTTGATTCATTGTGGATTACGATATCTCCAATCCCTAATGAATCTTTCTCTTTGTTATTTCTTTTCCATTTAATTTTCCATCACCCAGTCCCTTTACATTTGATGCAATTTACATTTTGCACTTTAAATTCCTGCACTTTACCTTCTGATTATCAGTTTCACTCAAATCATGCAATTGTCAGCTTAACTAAATTTATCATCTAATTAAAATTGCTTGATCCATAAATTCCTGTGGGATCGACCTCACTTCTATGAGTTTTACTACTTGATGCGACCCGGTACACTTGCCGGTTAGTTTGTGCAGAATCAATTTTCCCTCATCAAGTTTTTGGCGCCGTTGCCGGGGTTTGATTTAGATCGACAATGGTTAAGTGGGTGATAAGTGTACCGGCGAGGGTAACCTACAGTTTCAAGTAACCCTCCGACCAGTACAGAATCAATTTTCCCTCATCAACTTCTTTGTTTTTGCCATTTAAAGTTCTTTTAATTTTCTGTTTTCTCTTGATACTAAGGTGTTTGTGTTATTGCCTCACTAAGAAATTCTTCTCTGTGGTATGATGAATTTTAATTTTCATTGGTGATTTTGTTTTACAAAATTCAAATAGAGTTCACCTCATCTTTTGATCAAGAAAAATTCATGGGATATTGTCCACCATCACAAAATAATTATTCTAATGGTGGCTGGGAATATCACCAAAAAATGACAGATTATGAGCAATCCACCCAGTGGGGATATGCTCCAGAGCCACAAAATGATCAAGACAATTTCATGGGATATTGTCCAACACCACAAAATGATTCATGTCATTATGCTAATGGTGGATGAGAGTATCAACAAAAAATGATAGAGTATGAACACCACCCAAAGACACAAAATGAGTCCTAATTTGATGAATCTAACAACTATTCATATTGTGACTGGGAGGGTCAAAACAAAAGAGATTTTAAAGCTCCATATTCTATTCAGCAAGAGACATCATCTCTTGATTATGCTTCCAATAATTCATGCAAGATTGCTCCCCAGGACTACAAAATGATCCACAATGTGATGAATTCAACAATTCTCAAGTTGTGGATGGGAGGATCAAAATCAAAGAGCATTTAATAGTTCTGTTCCGAGGGTTACCTGAAACTATAGGTCGATCTCGGACGAGATCTTCTGTACTGGTCGGAGCTGTTGTGTCCGACTTGTTGATAGTGGCTAGAGCCGCCGTGTCCGACTTGTTGGACTTGGTGGTGGTGCTGATCCTTCGTCCCCGGAGGGTGGGGGGTACCTGCAAGGGACTCCGATGCTTAAGTTAGCAAGGGTATTAAGCAGGTATTGAGTAGAATCAGAGTATGAGTTATACCTGGGTGCTCCACTGTATTTATAATGGTGAGGAGTGACCTCTCTGGAGATAAGATAGTTATCTTATCTTATCTTATCTTATCTTTGAGTGAAGTCATCTTATCTTTAGGGGAACCGCCTTTATCTTTCTGGGCTTTGGCTGCCTTTAGATTAAGCTGTGTTCCTTCATTTTGGGCCTGCTTTGGGCTCCTTTGGCGATTTTGCCGAGCTCTTTGAGAAGAGGTCGGATAGTCTGACCTGAAGAGGTCGGCCGGCTTGTCGCTAAACATCCCGGGTCGGACAGCTTGACCCAGGGTATGAACAGTGCCCCTGCTTGAGTTTGATCTTTCCATGAGATCGTGCTTTTCAGAGCTTCGATCTCTTTGGAAGTAGTGCTCAAGCATATGTCTTGCTTGTTTCTTCATTGCTTTGCAATCTTTGCAGATTTTCTAGAGGTTTGGTACTTCACAGTCCAACCTCTTTTGAGCGGTAGTGTGGGTTTTCTACCCTTGCCTTCTGGATTACGCCTTGCTTTAAGTTTGTGTTGACAACCCTCTGCTTTGGCGAAGTTATCCTTGCGGCTTGATATCCAGGCTTTCAGTGACTTGTCCAATGACTTTTTAGTGTTCTTTATATAGAACCTTTTTTTAGTCTTGTATGATGTTCGTAGCCCTGTTTGAGATTGTGCCTTCTTTGAGTGGAGTTGTATCCTTTTTGGCTAAGCACATTTGAGCCTTAAGTTGTTTCCCAACCTTTTGGCTTGTTCTTTTTTGAAGTCTTACTTGCGCCTCTTCTTTAGCTGACGTCGACCTGTATGACTTTGCCCCTGCTTGAGTTCGGACTTTTCTGTGAGACTGTGCTTTCAGAGTTTCGATCTCTTCGGGGAAGTCGTGCTCAAGCATCCTGACTTTGGTCGATCTTTAGTAGTTTCTCCTTGTGCGAGTCTGATATTGCCCCTTTTACTTTGTTGAGGGGACTTTTCAGCCTTCTTCCGACTTGTTTGTCTTCGCTGTTCGGGCTTTTTAGTCATAATCCAACAACTTTTTAGGTAGTGTTCCGATGGAGAACCTTTTTATAGTTTGTTTGGATGACTTTTTAGCTCTGTCTTTGAGGCTGTGCTTTTCGCTTTTTAAGTAGTGTCTTTTTTCAAGACTTTGTACCTTTTAGCAAAATATTCCTGGCCTTCCTCTGGCCGTTTGCGAGATGTCTTTGTCCGTTTTTGTGGATCTTTGTAGAGTGTCGGTACTTTGTTGTCCGACCTCTTTTGATCACTTCTGATTTTGTCCACTTTCTGCTTGGTTGAGGTGGTCCTTGGGGCTAATTTGTCCGACGACCTTTTAGTGTTTTCGTAGAACACTTTTTTAGTCATTCTGAATAATTTTGATAGCCTTGTCGTGGAGCCGTGGATTTTTGGGCGGAGCTATGTCCGTTTTAGCGCACGTTTTTCGTTGGTCCGACTTCTTCTTGTCGGTCCAAGCTGTAGCTTTCGTTGGTCCGACTTCTTCTTGTCGGTCCAAGCTGTAGCTTTCGTTGGTCCGACTTCTTCTTATCGGTCCAAGCTGTAGCTTTTGTTGGTCTGACTTCTCCTTGTCGGTCCAAGCTGTTACTTTCATTGGTCCGACTTCTTATTGTCAGTCCAGCTGTAGCTTTCGTTTGGTCCGACTTCTTCTTGTCGGCCTCTTCTAAGTTACTTTTGTAATCCTCTTTCTTGGACCTTGTCAGATCTCTTTCAGGGATTTCTTTTATAACTTGTTTGTAGGAGGTCGTCGTCTTCTTTCTAAGTTATTTTTGTAATCCTCTTTCTTAGACCTTTGTCGGGTCTCTTTCAGGGATTACTTTTATAACTTGTTTGTAGGAGGTCGACTTCTTTACGTCGTCCTCTTTCTAAGTTATTTTTGTAATCCTCTTTCTTGGACCTTTGTCAGGTCTCTTTCAGGAATTACTTTTATAAATTTGTTTTGTAGGAAATCGACTTCGTTAGGTCGATCTCTTTCTAAGTTATTTTTGTAATCCTCTTTCTTGGACCTTTGTCATGTCTCTTTAAGGGATTACTTTTATAACTTTGTTTTCTAGGAAACTGACTTCATTAGGTCGATCTCTTTTTAAGTTAAAGTAATCCTCTTTAATAGGGTTGGCCAGACCTCTTTCCAGGGTTTAATTATAACTTGGGTTGACTTGGTCCGACTTTTGAACGTCGGCCAGTCTTTAAGTTATTATTTTAGCTATCCGTAAGACCTCGTCAGGTTCTTTTTTGGATTGCTTTCGATAATTTCTTACATTATTCTGTGTTCATCTTTGCCGATTTGTAGAAAGTGGTTGGCATCTTTAGATCGTCTTTTGGGTGAATCACATTTTCACCTTTATCGGACGGTTATCTTTATCGTGATCGTGCAGTGAAATTGTTTTTCACTTTCTGCCGATCTGTTACTTTATAATCGGACGATGAATACTTCAGATTAATGTGTCTTGATTGAGCACTGAATTTGGTTTTCACTTTGTCGACCTTTGTCGAAATCAAACGATGAATTCGTTTTTCATCGTGGTCGGGCGGTGAAGTTGGTTTTCACCTTGCCGACCTGTCGCTTTGTAATCGGATGATAAATTTGGCTTTCATCTTGCCGACTTTGTCGTGATCGGGCGGTGAATTTGGTTTTCACCTTGCCGACCTTTGTCGAAATCAAACGATGAATTCGATTTTTAATCGTGCTCGGGCGGTGAAGTTGGTTTTCACCTTGCCGACCTGTCGCTTTGAAATCGGACGATGAATTTGGTTTTCATCTTGCCGACTTTGTCGTGATCGGGCGGTGAGTTTGGTTTTCACCTTGCCGACCTTTGTCGTGATCGGGCGGTGAATTTGGTTTTCACCTTGCCGACCTGTTGTAATTAGACGTCTTTGGTAGGAAACTTTTTAGGGAATCTGCGAATTTTAAACAATAAAATGAAGATATGAATAAGAGTGTGTACATGTTAGTGCTTACCCTTCTAGGTCGGGCAATCTTTTAGATCTCGGTCTGGCGCCTTTTGCAGGCATGCCATGACCTTGGTAGCTCTCGCCCCTCGAGGTCGGACACTTTGTGGTGACTTTTCCCCAGTACTTCCGTGACTTGGCAGGGTCCTTTCCAATTAGCTACTAGCTTTCCCTCTCCCGATCAACTTGTTCTGCCCTCATTTTGGATTAAGGTGAGGTCATTGTTGGCGAACCTTCTCTGTACTACCTTTCGATTGTACCTTAAGGCCATGCAACGTTTTAACGCTTCTTTCCTGATCCGAGCTCTTTTTCGGACTTCTGGGAGTAGGTCGAGCTCTTCCCTTTGAAGTTGGGAGTTTGGCTTTTTCGTTGTAGAGGATCGTTTTGGGAGATCCTTCTTCGATCTCTACTAGGATCATTGCCTCCACTTCGCAAGTCAATCGGAAGGGTGATTCCCCTGTGGTGAAGTGTGGAGTTGTCCGATATACCCATAGGACTTGTGGGAGCTCTTTAGCCCAAGCTCCCTTTGCGTCCTGTAGCCTCCATTTTAACCCGACTAGTATGACTTTATTGGCAGCTTCTACTTGTCCATTAGCTTGTGGGTGTTCTACGGATGTGAATTGGTGCTTTATTTTCAAGTCGGCTACCAACTTTCTAAAGCCTGCATCTGTGAATTGAGTGTCATTGTCTGTGGTGATGGAGTAAGGAACCCCACACCTTGTAATATTGTTTTTGTACAAGAATTTCCGACTTCTTTGAGCAGTGACATTAGCTAGGGGCTCTGCCTCAATCCATTTTGTGAAGTAATCCACCCCTACAATGAGGAACATGACTTGTCCCGATCCTTAGGGAAGGGGTCCGAGGAGGTCGAGTCCCCATTCTGCGAACGGTCAAGGTGATGTTACATTGATGAGTTCCTCTTGTGGGGCAATGTAGAAGCTAACATGCTTTTGATGTAAAGCTTTGACTTTGTATTTGGGTTTTTGCTCTCTTGTTGCCTCCAAAGGGTGCCCTTGGACTTTCGTGTGAGTCCTGGGGTTTCCCTTTTACTGTTGTATCTGACACTTGATGTTTTGCTGTTATTGTTCGAGTTGTTTCCTTATTTGTCCTAGTTGTTTGGTAATAACCCCATGGTTGACCTATGTCTTCTTTGAAAAAATATTGCTGAGATGTCTACTAAGATCCTCGACGGCATGTCTGATTGACTGGATTCCATAGTTTTAATGCGTGTTACTGTGGCTGACCCTGAGTACTGTGTGCGACTTAGGAGGTTCCGTAGAATGAGTTGGTGTCGCCGGACCCCGAGGAGAGGGTTTGTTTTCCTTCCTTGTTGTGGTCTTGTAATGTGGCCTGATGAGGCTTCTGTTATTGCCCCCTGGTTTAGTGTTGGCTAGTTTTGAAAATGCATCAGCTTGGGCATTCTGCTCCCGAGGTATGTGTTGGACTTCATATTCCCCGAAATGTCCGAGCTCTTTTTTGTTTTTGTCCAGGGTCCCCCAAATTGTCCGAGCTGTTCTCTGGTTTTGTCCAGGGTCCCCCGAATTGTCCAAGCTATTTTTTCATGGTGGGATCCTCAGCTTGGTTGCTCCCTTCTATTTGTGAGGTGACTACTTGTGAATCACTGGACACGGTAAGCTCCTACCTTCTTAGCTAGCCTTAACCCAGCCAGTAGTGCCTCGTATTCAGCTTGGTTATTTAGCTTGATTTGGCTTCCCTGATTGCTTTCTATAATTACGCCTGCACCACTTCCGGTTTTGTTTGAAGAGTCGTCCATGTAGAGTTTTCATTTTGTAGGATTTCCCGGGGTGTCAGTGTACTCTTTAATAAAGTCGGCCAGATACTGTGATTTGATGGCTATCTGAGCTTTATGTCGAAGATTGATTTCGAATAACTTGACTGCCCACTGTAGAATTCTTCCTGCTAAGTCTGTTTTTTGTAGGATGCCTTCTATGGGCTGGTTGGTCCGAACTCTGATAGTGTGAGCTTGAAAG
>NC_029778.3:68414253-68464800 GCF_000817695.3 Arachis duranensis
GACTTCCAACTACGAGGTATAATATGAGCTTTTCACTTTCCCTTGGTTGGGTAAGAATGGGTGGTTGCCCCAAGAATTTTCAAAATCTTGGAAGGCTTGTTTGCACCCTGTAGTCCTATTCAAACCTCTCTCCCTTCCTTAATATACCTCTTTGAGGTGTCCTTTGCGAGATGATTTAGAGATCCTTCCTCCTGCGAATCCTCCATGAACATGTCTCTCAGGGGTGTGAGGTGGACGTTCAACTCGTTCGACCTCTTTGGTGTGAGACGTTTGACTTGTCTGACCTCTTTGGTGTGAGGTTGACCTTCAATTTGTCCGACCACTTTGGTGTGAGATGGACCTTCAACTTTGTCCGACCTCTTTGGTGTGAGGTGGACCTTCAACTCGTCCGACCTCTTTGGTGTGAGGTGGACCTTCAACTTGTCCGACCACTTTTGTTTTTGATTGGGCGAGTTGATGGGATCTTCTCAGTGTTGCATATTTCTCGGTAGACATCCACAACAGACACCCGAAAGGGGTGTAATTGTGGTATTTTCTATGCTTCTCTCCATATTGATCTTCTTTTTTCTTGGACTCTTTATCCTTATCCCGAGAGGAGTAGGAATGTTTAGTTTTTGAGATCTCTCCTAGTCGAGAGTTTTCCTCCATGTTGATGTACTTCTCTGCTCGTTCTTGTACCTCGTTTAGAGATGTTTGGGTGCTTCCTGGATATTGAGTGGCTAAAAGGTCATTCTCGTAGACCATTAATGAGGCCCCTGATAGCTACTTCTGTTGGCAGACTTTGTATGCCCATACATGTTTTGTTGAATCTTTCCATGTTGTTGCGAAGGCTCTCTCGATCTCCTTGATTGATCCCTAATAGGCTCGATGCGTGTTTGACTTTGTCCTTCTGGATGAAGAATAACGGATTGCATCTGAGGCCTCCGTGAAATACATCCTGCTTCTGAAATTGCTAAGATGATGGCTTGGATCTGATGTGCCGTCGTACGGGGTCATGTCTGGAGCTTTGAAGTCCTTTGGGACCTTTAGCTTTCATGATCTCTTTGGTGAATGGATCTTGGTCCTTGCAGGAGCTATCCTCATGAGAGGATCGATTAGCTTTGGCCTTGAGATCGGTTTCGAGTTTTAGGAGTTTGTCCTCTAATTTCCGGCGTCGCATTATCTCCCTTTGTAGGTCTTTCTCAGCCTCTCGTTAATGTAGGGCTTCTTCTTCCAGTTATTTTAAACGGTCTTGAAGCGCCTTCATGGCTCCCGCATTTGGAGAATCCTTTTTGTTGTTAAGTTGAGGAGTATCCTTTGGTGTAGTGTCCGCGTTTTTGTGCGGCGTTCTATCCTCTAGATCTGAATCGTGGTCGTTGTCATGGTTGTTTGCCATGGTGGTGGGTTGACTTCCAAGTTCCCCGGCAACGGCGCCAATGTTCCGAGGGTTACCTGAAACTGTAGGTCGATCTTGGACGAGATCTTCTGTACTGGTCGGAGCTGTTGTGTCCGACTTGTTGGACTTGGTGGTGGTGCTGATCCTTCATCCCCAGAGGGTGGGGGTACCTGCAAGGGACTTCGATACTTAAGTTAGCAAGGGTATTAAGCAGGTATTGAGTAGAATCAGAGTATGAGTTATACCTGGGTGCTCCACTGTATTTATAATGGTGAGGAGTGACCTCTCTAGAGATAAGATAGTTATCTTATCTTATCTTATCTTATCTTTGAGTGAAGTCATCTTATCTTTAGGGGAACCGCCTTTATCTTTCTGGGCTTTGGCTGCCTTTAGATTGAGCTGTGTTCCTTCATTTTGGGCCTGCTTTGGGCTCCTTTGGCGATTTGGCCAAGCTCTTTGAGAAGAGGTCGGATAGTCTGACCTGAAGAGGTCGGTCGACTTGTCGCTAAACATCCCGGGTCGGACAGCTTGACCCAGGGTATGAACAAGCTCATACTCTACTTATCAAGAGCCATCATCACTTTAGCGTACCTTCAATTCCTTTATGCAAAATTGTCCAACCTCACCTCCCAGTTTTTTACTTGAAAATTCTTCATCACTTAATTTTGCCTCAACACAAAGTTTCCTCTAAGATCCATACTACTCATTTCACCAACCAAAAAATTCATTATACTAACTCAAAAGATTCATTCCATATCCCTCAAAACAGCTTCACCACAACACATCCATATTCACAAAATTTCTCTCAACCTTTATCTTTTGAGCTAGTAGCTGAGGATCTCCTTCAAAAGTCTAGAGAATTATTGGAAAGGCAAGAACAATTTTAGAGAGAACAAGAAATTCACTTCCAGAAGATGGATGGGCACTTAGAGAAAATAAGAAAACACTCAGGATTGCTAAGCATTGAAGATGAAAACCAGTCTGTGAGTGAGGAAGTGGAAGAAGAGGCCCCTCTATCAAGTAAAATTTCAATAAAGAATGAGGTGGTGGAGGTATATGAGCCAAGAATTTTATATCCACAGAAGCCACTTGAGATGACAAAGGAAAACTCACAACCCCCACAAACTTCACTGAACTAAAGAATCTCAACACTTGAGTCCGTGAATAAAAGATATAAAGAGGAGATGAAGAAATCTTGGGAAGAGCAACAAACCTCTTCCATAGAAGTGCTGTTAAATCAAATGTTGAGTGCAAAGGAGGGAGTGGAAAAACAAGGAGAAAAGGCTCCAATACCAAGTGAAACTCCAATGAAAGAAGGAGGTTGTGGAAATATTTGAGCCTATGATTCCATGTCCACAGAGGCTAATTGAGGTGACAGAGGAGCATGAAAACTTCCTCCCGAAGAACTCGATGGAACAACATGTAGAAGAATGGGAGAAAGTCAATAAAGAAAATCTACATCTCCATGAAGCATAAAGTTGCATGAAGGATGGGTTTATTGAACCACCAACTCAAGCATCTTTTGATGAAGAGCACACTCCAACCATCACACAACACCCAAGTCTGGATATCCAAAAAGTGAAGGCAACCAACAAGAGCATCAAAGAGAGGATTGTGACCAAGCTACCATTAATCATATCCATAAAAAAGAAATGGTCAACCACAAGCAATCCAACCCCTACTGCCCCCAACAAGCAAAGCAAACCAAGCAAATTGCAAAAGGAAGCTTGCTGGGAGGAGGCCAAAACAGGGGGCATCGACTTGCTCTTCTCTCTACTTGAGGTCATTCCTCTCAACCAACTGGAAAAAGAGGAAGAAAGTTGAAAACAACATGTCAAGCTAATGACACTAAAAGAGCGCTTGTTGGGAGACAACCCAACCATAGGTAATATTTCCTTTCTTTGCTTTGTTTAGTTTCAATAATTTGGCATATGATTGCATTCTAAGTTTGGTGTTGCCCTGCAACAATCTGTTTTTAATCTTTCTGAATGCTTGCATCAATCTAAAATGAAAATGTCACACTAAGTTTCTAAGTTTGGTGTGCCACTTAATTTTTTATGCAATGAATCCATCAACACCACTTGTTTATACAATCATAATGCCTTTGCTTCTTAGGCCCTGCAGTGTTATCGTGATACTTTCTCTTTGTTTTAGTCATTCCTTTGCTTTTAATACTTTCTTTTATTTTGTTCCTTAACTGTCTTTGTTAATACCTCATCAAGAAATCCTTACTCGTGACAAAATTTTTCTCTTGGTGACTATGTTATTAGCATAGAACATTTTCTTTTGCTTAGTTTTAGTTCAAATAAATTGACATGTGACTGCATTCTATGTTTGGTGTTGCTATGCAACAAAAATTTATTTCCAATCTTTACTGGATACCAGCATCAATTCCAAGTGAAAGTGTCACATTAAGTTTGGTGTGCCACCCATCCTTCATGCAATGTATCATGCGCACCCCACTTGTTTCTGCAATCACAATGTCTCTGTTTCTTGTGCCTTTATTGTATCCTTAATTTTGCTTGCTTAAGCACATGCATTACTCACATTTCATTCTGTAAGACACTCATGATCCATTGTAGACCCCATCACCAATGTTTTAATTGTTGCTTGAGGATAAGCAAGCATTCTAAGTTTGGTTTGGGAAGGGGAAGAATAAGAGGACAAGGACAACAACAATGAAGATGAACTACAAGGTGGTAACATTCCTTTTTCTTCTTACTTGTTTCCAGCACTTTAAATTGCATGATTGTCTTTTATTCCTTTCTATGCATGTGTGGCTGCTCCTTATGAATAAAGCATAGCCTGAATTTTGAATTGTAACATGTTGCTGTGACATTATGACTACCATCTTGAATTGTGTTAGTCAAAGTAATTAAGGAATCATGATCGTAAACAAACAAAGTCATTAAAGAAGAACTTAGCATGGGCAATAAGTATTGGAAGGCTAGTATGATTAATTGTTGCTCAATTACATTTGAATTTATTTAATTAAAGTTTTCATCTAGGACATTTTATGAAATTTTTTGAAATCTTGAAAACCTTGAAAAAGCAAATGCATTTAAGGCAAGAAAAGAAAAAGGGAAAGAATGAGAAAGCTGAAGGCTCTGAGTACCAATGACAATTGTCAAGTACTTGTGGTGTTTATGTATCAAGCAAAAAGCTTGAAAACAAAATACTTAGAGTCAACGCTAGGCTCAAGTGCAAAAGCACTCCCTCAAAGCTCAAGGCTCTGAGCATCAATGATTAGAGAGTAAAGAAATGAAATAAATGAACTTTAAAAAAAAGTCCTCTAATTAAATGCTTGTAGTGCTTATGCATCAAGTGGTAATACTTGAAAACAAAGCATTTAGAGTCGTAGCTTTTCAACTCATGGTGCAAAGCACCCAAAAGCATAAGCTAAGTAGAGAAGTAAAAGCTTATTTTAAGGAAGGAACATAAAGAAAAGATTTCATAAAATAAGCTAGATAGAAGCATCAATCATTTGAATTTCTTTTGTGATTGTAGCATTTGTATAAAACTTGCCAACCATGAACATTAAGTTGCTATTCTTCTCACCTTGGATTGTCAAACTATATTGCATGATTCTTTGCTTGCTTGGGGACAAGCAAGATTTAAGTTTGGTGTTGTGATGACAAGTCATTTTAGGCTAATTTCACAAGCCTTTTTCCTTCATTTTCACCTAGTTTTCATACATTTCTTAGGCAATAAGTAAGTGTTTGAATAAGAATTTCATGCTTGTCTTGATTCAATCAAACATTGTTGATTTTATGCATTTTCATGAGATTTTTCAAAGATGTAGTTGATAATATGAATGATCCAAGATCTGATGATTATGCCAAGGTTTTGATGTATCTGTTTGATTGATGGCAGGTGAAAAGATGAAAAGAAAAAGTAGATAAATAAGTAGTGCAGAAGAACACTGCGCTCAATTGAAGATCGCTATGCTCTCTAGTGATGCGTACGCGTACAGGACGCTTACGCGTAGGGCAAGAATTTTGGACGATCCATGCGTACGCATGCATGAGGTGTACGTGTGCATGATGCGTACGTGTGGGTGTGATCAGCGCTCGCTTACAAAAGAGTGCTATGTTCTCTTTAAACGAGCGCGTGCAACACTTTCAAAAAAATGGATTGAAGATTTGCCACCGACGCGTACGTGTGAATGACGCATACGCGTGGATGTGGTGTTTGAGAAGAATCACACAAACACATGAACCAAGCAGAAGCGTGGAAGTGGCACTTTTTGAAAGCCACGCGTACGCGTGGAGGATGCGTACGGGTGGGGAACGCCCATAGCGCGGACATAGTTCTCATTTAAAGAACGCTGCAAGGGACGCGTACGCGTGGGTGACGCGTACGCGTCAATGTGCCAAAATGCAAGGGACGCGTACGTGTAACCGACGCGTACGCGTCGGTGAACGAGCGGTACATTGTCTTTAAAAATGCTACGTTCTCCTGAGAGCAGAATTGTGATTCAATTATTTTCGTTCCAAGCCCATTTGAACAAGCAAGCAAGCCCATTCATATCACTCAATCAAGGCCACAAGAATAATTTAGATTTAATTTTGATTTGATTGTAATTTGTTTTAAATTTCTTCAATTTGTAATTTAGAAAAGCCTATATAATGGAATTAGTTTCAAAGAAATAGGGACAGATGCAGTAGTAGTAGTAGTAGGAGGAGGAGGAGGAGTAGGACTAGGAGTAGGAGTAGAATAGAAGGTTCTTGTATACACTTTTCTTTTCTGCCGTTCTTACATTGTAGCTTTTATTGAATTTCATTTTCTCATGCAATTTCAATTTTCTGTATCTCTACTCTTCTGCAATTTCCCATTTGAGTTTACTTGAGCTTGATTTACCTTTGTGCAATTTAAGTTTCTTGCAATTGTTCTCAGAGCAATAACCCATTGAACCCCACTCATTAGGAGGAGGAGCTCTATTATAATCTACATGATTAAGTGAAATTCTTCTTCTTCTCTATCGTTTGGGTAGCTATTGGATATCCTCTATTTTGATTGATGATTCATTCACTCCAGAAGAGGGTTTGAATCTGTGAATGCTTGTGTGAGCCTCAGAAGGGGAATCATGAGCATTAGAACTGAGACTCTATCTTTCACTACCCTCTTGATCAACACCATTCAGGATGAATTGAGATCCTAAGAGTTAGTGTGGCTTTTGGATGAGAGACATGCACTTAACCTCTTCTCATGACAATTAGATCAAGGAGTTGGCAATATTGATTGTGATTAGAGAGATTGGATTGCCAAGGAATTGGGATCCAATCAATTTCAATCCGCCATAGATCTACTCATATGATTGAGAAAGGAGTTGAGACCCATTTGATTCATTTTGGATTATGATATCTCCAATCCCTAATGAATCTTTCTCTCTGTTATTTCTGTTCCATTTAATTTTCCAGCACCCATTCCCTTTACATTTGATGCAATTTACATTCTGCACTTTAAATTCCTGCACTTTACCTTCTGATTATCAGATTCACTCAAATTACCAACTGTTAGCTTAACTAAATTTATCATCTAACTAAAATTGCTTGATCCATAAATTCCTATGGGATCGACCTCACTTCTGTGAGTTTTACTACTTGATGCGACCCGGTACACTTGTCGATTAGTTTTTGTGGAATCAATTTTCCCTCATCAGTGAGTTAAGAGATGGTGATGGAGCGGAGGATCTTTTATTACCTTTTATATTTTGATTATTTTGTTATAGTACTCTCTTTTGTATCTTAGACTTTGTTGCCATAGAGTCTTGATTTGAGAGACAATATGTATATGCTATTTTAACTAAAAAACTCTGTGTTGTCTGTATTTAACTAGTCGGCCTAAACTCTGCGGGCTACGGATAGTGTTCTATTGATTATCATACTTACATATATCTATCTTGATTAATATCGTATTATGTTGTATCTTGTGCCTTTACACTTATAGTTATCGAGTGAACGCTTCGTGCTTTTCTATCTCTGTTTTGAGCTTTATTTCATCATCGGGCTTCTCGTATTATAAATTCCTTATGATAGGATGTTACATTTAGTGGTATCAGAGTAGTTTGTCCTCGTTAGCTTGAGGGATGAACCGATTGTGCTTCATTGCATACCCTGTGTCATTTTCTTTTATGCTATTTAGGTTATCTGCTTGATATTGCATAGCATGCTTGTTTGTGAGTGCCTTTTCAGGATAATTAAAGTACTATGATTGAGATATTGAGACTGATCACCTTGATAACGATTGTTTGGTGTAGACAGAAACCTGAATGGCCACTCTCGGACAAGATTGTGCGCATACACAGAGAGACAATGATGGTAATCAACCCGTTAATGAACATGCCGAGTTTATAGCGACAATGGCCAACCTAGCGAATGCCATGGAAGTGAATGCTGCTACCACTATGCAAGTTACGGAGTGAATGGGTCAACCGGTTGTAAACTGAAATGGAAAGGAAAATAGGAATGGAGAAGGAGATGGTAACAACTTGGGAGGTGCTCCAATGACCTTAGCTTCCTTCCTAAAGGTTCATCCACCAACTTTCAGAGGGACAACCAACCCTACTGAAGTAGACAATTGGTTTCAAGCCATGGAGCGTGCTCTGCAGGCCCAGCATGTTCCGAATAATCAATTTGGAGAGTTTGCAGCGTACCAACTTTTAGGAAAGGCTCAACATTTGTGGCAAGGAGAATGCCGATTGCTACAACTTTGGAATGCTGACATTTCTTGGGATGTATTTTAGACGGCCTTTTACAAGAAGTATTTCCGGAATCAGTAAGAGATGCTAGGGAGTGGGAGCTTATGCAGCTGAAGCAAGGCTCACTATCCGTAGCCGAGTACAATAGTAAGTTTGAGGAACTTTGTAGGTTCTCTAGGGTGCGTCAGGGTGCCCCAGAATCCTATGAGAGTTGGAAATGCATAAAGTACCAAGGAGGTTTGAGGAAAACATCATGATCTCTGTGGCTCTTGATGACAAGTCATCTTATGCTAGCTTTTCAAGCATTTTTCACTTGTTTCATTAGGTTTTATGCACTTTCTTGCATTATAAGTAATTGATTTAGAGTGAATTTGCATGGTTATGTCAATTCAATCAAACATCATTTATTGACATAAAATCATAAGGTTTAAGCTAGAATTAATTGGTTTTTGAATGATTTATGAATCTTGTGAATTTGGTGATGCTTTGTTTGTTTGGTTTGATTAATTGTAGGTGAAGTAAAAGAAAGAAACAAGGAAAGCGTGCCCATAAAAGCGTGGCCTATGATAGAAAAGTGTGGCACTCACTCAAGGAAGCAAGCATAGCGCTCAAAAAGTGAGTGGAGCGCTCAATAAGTGAACACTAGCAATTGAAGACCAAGGCACGAAGGCACAAGGCCAAGGCGCTGCGTTGAGAGAACAAACGGAGCGCTACAAGGAAACAAAATTTACAAGGCATCAGCAAGAGTGCTCAGTTAACTCTTTTAACTTTATCGTGGCTTGGCACAAAGAAATCAAGGTGCGACTTCCACAAATGGGGCAGCCAAGGTTCAAACCCATGTCCACAAAGGAGCGCCCCATGAAGAAAAGAAAAGCGCGCTACAAGGCCTGGCAAGGAAGTTGGCCAAAATGGCTTCACCAAGAATCGAACCATGCACACAAGGGAAGCAACAAGTAGCACTACGTTACTTTCACCAACTGAGCACTATACAATTGAAGCTTGGCACAAGGAAATTAGTTTCAAATGGGAGAGCCAGAATTCGAAATTGAAAACCATGCTCAAAGGCAAAAGGGCGCCGCGTTGTTTCTTTTAACTGAGCGCTAGTGCCTAAGGAATTGTTGGCACAAATGGAGCTAGCAGGGCTCGAAAGTGGGAGCCTGAAATCCAAGCAAGGGGCGCTCCATTTCCTTACCTCACTGAGCGCTACCATGCACAAGGAAATGGGCTTGGCACGAGACAAAAATTGGAAGGCACACAAAGCCATTGAGCGTTGCGTTCAAAATCACCAACGGAGCGCTACAATTAAAGCCTAGTTCGAAGCCTGGGACAAGGCCAGTGAGCGCTACGTTTGCTCACTTAACCGAGCGATCTGCTGGAGCTGGCTTTGGTTCACATTTTCAATCAAAAGCCAATTTGGATCCAATTCTTCACCAAATTGAAAAGCCCACTCCAAAGTCTGAAGATCAAAAATTAAAAGTGCATAAATAGGAGTTAGTTTGATTTGTAGAGGACTTTTTTTTACTTTCTTTTAGACTCTTAGCTCAATTTTAGTTTTCATGGGAGTTTTCACTTTGAATTTGGGAATTGGGATTGAGATCTGAGTTCTCTTTCTCTTTGTTTTTGCTTCTGCAACTTCATTCTTCTGTTTTTTAATTTTGGATTGAGATTGAAGGAATTCTGTTTTAATTTTTGATCTGAAATTCCTCTTTGTTCTTTTTCTGCATAATTCTGAGATTTGAAGAATTTGATCCAGCTTTCACTTATTGCTTTCATCTATATTTCTTCTGCAATTTATTTTCTGTTTAGATTTTCTGCAACTTATTTCATCTTCAACTTCTCTGATTAATTGCTCTTTACATTCTCTTGTTAAATTCTGAATCCTAGCTCCCACATCCCTTTACTATTCAAGCAATTTACATTTCTTGCACTCTAAGCTTCAGCTATTTACATTTCTTGCAATCTAAGTTTCAGTCATTTACATTACTTGCACTTTAAGATTCAGCTCTTTTATTTCTTCTGCACCTTTAGATTCTGTCAAATTCCCTTCTCCCTTCTATTTTCATGCAATTTATCTTCTGTTGGTCACGATTCACTCAAATTATCACTTGTTTGTTTGACTAAATCAACCACCTAACTAAAATTGCTTAATCCTTCAATTCCTGTGGGATCGACCTCACTCATGTGAGTTATTACTACTTGATGCGACCCAGTACGTTTGCCGGTGAGTTTTGTGTTGGAATCTTATTTCCATACATCAGCTCTTTTGGAGATTCAGGTATTTTTGAGTTGGTGAACAAAGCCCGAATGGTTGAAGATTGTACAAAGAAAGTGTTACTAGCAAGAGATACTATAGAAGGAAACAACAACTGTGGGCATGGAAAGTACTTTCAGTCGAGGAGTCAGAATTTCAAGGGCGATGGATATGCACCTCAACACCCTGAAGGTCAGGGAAGCATTAGGAGACCCACTTATGATCATTACCACCAGGCGAGGATTTCCTGGACACATGTCAAGGGATTACCCTCGTGGGAGGAATCTGAATGCGGGTCAGAACCAACCCCAAGGACGATTATTTACTGTGAACGCCAGTGATGTTGCTAAAGCGGATCATTTGATGAGAGGTAAATGTTTATTTGGTGACAAGACATTAGTTGTATTGTATGATACTGGAGCTTCGCATTCATTCATTGTATTTGATAAGTTTGAGGAACTAGGATTGAGAATGTCGGAATTAGCTTTCGATTTGCATGTGTATACCTCGTATCAAACAGTTGTGACTAGATCAGGTTGTAGGCAAATATGTTTCCAAATTGAGGATAGAAACTTCGTTCATGATTTAATCTGTTTGCTGATGGTTGAGTTGGAGATGATTTTGGGATTTGACTGGTTGTCTAAGAACTGAGTATTGTTGGATTATTTTGAACGATCGATTTGCTTTATGTCGGAAAGAGAAAGAGGAGCAGTAGTAGCTGAGGGTTATTACCTGAACTCTGTAATGGTGAACTGTAGTGACAAAGAGTGTCAGTGTTATATACTTTGGTTGCAAATACGTTAGGTGATAAATCAAAGTTAGATCAAATTCTGGTCGTTAGAGATTTTTCAAAAGTATTTTCTGAAGATATCTCCATATTCCCACCTCAAATGGAGATTGAATTTACGATAGACTTGGTGCTAGGTGCCGGACCAGTGTCAATTGCATCATACAGAATGGCTCCGATAGAGTTGGTAGAGCTTAAAACCCAGTTTGAAGAGCTTCTAAACAAGAGGTTCATTCGATCGAGTGTGTCTCCATGGGGAGTGCCAGTTTTATTGATGAAAAAAAAGATGGAGGAATGTGACTCTACATGGATTACCGACAGTTGAACAAAGTAATTGTGAAGAATAAGTACCCGTTGCCAGGGATAGATGACTTAATGGATCAGTTGCAAGGAGTTGGAGTGTTTTCGAAGATTGATTTAAGATCTGGTTAACATTAGATTAAGGTGAAGGAGGATGATATCCCAAAAACTGCATTTAGAACACGTTATTGTTACTATGAATACGCGATGATATCCTCTGGTTGCCGAATGTATCTGCTGTGTTCATGGATTAAATGAACAGAGTATTTCGTCCCTTTTTGGATAAGTTTGTGGTGGTTTCATAGACGACATTTTGGTTTACTCAAAGATGGGAGAAGAGCATGAAGAGCACCCGAGGATTGTGTTGCAAATCCTGAAGGAGTGAAAATTGTATGCGAAATTGTCTAAGTGTGAGTTCTGGAAGGAAGAGGTGAAGTTCTTGAGTCACGTGGTGTGTAAAAGAGGGATAGCAGTGGACCCATCAAAGGTTGAGGCAGTAATGGAATGGGAGAGACCGACATTAGTGACTAACATTAGAAGCTTCTTAGGGTTAGCCGGTATTACCGAAGGTTCATTCACGAATTTTCACAAATCGCACTACCGATGACTAAGTTAACAAGGAAAGAGACACTATTTGTGTGGACGTCTGAGTGTGAGTAAAGTTTTTAGAGTTTGAAAGAGAAGTTGACTTCAACGCCAGTGTTAATTCTACCTGAACCACGCGAACCGTTTGAAGTTTACTGTGACACATCGTTGAAAGGCTTGGGTTGTGTGTTAATACAACACCGAAATGTGGTAGCTTATGCTTTGCGTAAGCTAAGACCAAATGAGGTGAATTAACCAACTCATGACTTGGAATTGGCAGTGGTCATGTTTGCGTTGAAGAATTGGAGGCACTACATGTACGGAGTGAGGTTTAGAGTCTTTTCTGATCACAAGAGTCTCAAGTATATCTTTGATCAGAAGGAGCTCAATATGCGTCAAAGGAGTTACTAAAAGATTATGACTTTGAGTTAAGTTGTCACCCCGGGAAGACTCATGTTATAGCGGATGCCTTGAGCAGGAAGTCGTTGACTATCGCTTGGATGATAATTAAGGAAGAGGAGTTGGTGAGTAAGTTTGGGGATTTGAGACTAAGTGTTAGAGAATTTAATGGGAGCATATGCCTGAACCAACTCCAGATCTCTAGTGACATCAAGGATGAAATTTTAAAAGCTCAACAAGACTATCAGAAGTTACATAAGGTGTTGCAGGCAATTGAGAAAGGAAACCGATGGGGAGTTTCATGGGACAGAGATGAATATGGGGGTACAAGGGTAGAATTTGTGTGCCGAATGTTGGAAATTTACGGAAAGATATCTTGAAGGAGGCACATAACAGCGGATTCTCTATTTATGCAGGAAGTACGAAAATGTATTACAATTTGAAGATGTTTTGGTGGCTTGGGATAAAGGGTGATGTAGCTACACTTGTGTCTAAGTCTCTGACGTGTCAAAAGGCGAAGATAGCGCACCCAATACCGTAGGAAATGCTACAATCACTTGAGATTTCTCAGTGGAATTGGAAAGGAATTGTGACGGACTTCATGTCGAGATTACCAAGGACTAGAGCAAGTTTTGATGTGGTTTAGGTGATCATGGATTGATTGACTAAGTTCGCTCACGTTTTGCCGATACCGATGAACTACTCATTGGAGGAGTTAGTGAGGTTGTATATTAAAGAGGTGGTGAGGTTGCACGGGGTGCCATCAAGCATAGTATCGGACCGTAATCTCCAATTCATTTCGAGGTTCTGGGGATCTTTCCAAAGAGCTTTCGATACGAAACTATGTCTCAGCACGGCGTATCATCCGCAAACGGATGGACAATCGGAAAGGACTATTCGGACGTTGGAGGATATGCTAAGGGCATGTGTTTTAGATTGACTGGGAATTCGGGACCATTACATGCCATTGGTGGAGTTTGCGTACAACAACAGCTTTCATGCGAGCATTGGAATGGCTCCGTATGAGGTTTTGTATGGATGTAAGTACTAGTCTCCACTGTGTTGGTATGAAGCCGGTGAAGCAAGTGCATTGGGGCTGGATTTGGTAGCAGAGACTACTGAGAAGATCAAATAAATTAGGGCCAAAATCTTAATTGTATATATTTGTGATGAATTATTACAATCATAATTAATTAAGAAAATTAAGAAAAAATAAAAAAAATCAAATAAAAGATAAAAAAATAGAGTAAAAATTTATTTGAAACTAAAAATTTATTAATTATGCTAGAAATTCTAAAAATTTGTATCTATCAATTTGTTACTCACTTCAACTTCATTATCCCTTTGTATCCAAAAAAGTTTATAATGTCAAACTTATTTCAAAAAAATGAAACTCTTCAAATATACGGAATACGGTATAATGTATAAGTTAAGAACAATAAGATAAAAAATATCTAGAATTTCATAATAGTTTTTGAAATTTTCAATAATGATAATACAAAGAGTTTAAATCTACCAAATGAATTCAATAATTACCCTTTGCACATCTTATTTATATTTGAATTTTAGAGTTTAATTTCTATCTTTTATTTTTCCTAATATAAATTATTTTTGACAAAAAGATAGCGAAAAAAATCTATTAGACCAAAAGAATATTCTATCAAAGAATTATTGTAAGGATATTTATAATAAGAGAAGAAAATGATAAAATTATTAACAATAATAAAGAAAAAGAAATGAAGCTCATATTAAAGAATGTTAGAAAAGAAATAATAAAGTTCATACTAATAATAATAATAATAATGTTAAGGAATGATGTTACTACTTTAGGCTTTTAGCCTCTGCCTTTGGCCATCGTTCTTTTTCTATTTTTTTTTGCTTTTTTATTTAAATTATCAAGTTATAAAAACAATAAAAAACAATTCAAGAAAATGAAAATAGCAAGATCAATAGTAACTATACAAATCAAAATACATAGGAGAAAAACAAACTATTATATGATAGAATTAACATGAGTATATTTCATCATTAAATAAACAAAGTTAACGCAAAATAAAATTACACATAAAGAGAAAAAAAGAGTTAAAATATCCAAAGTGATAAAAAGATTATTTTTACAATTTTATTCTGTCATGTTTATATATATATATATATATAGCAGACTATAAAACAATGAACTTCTAAATAATTAAATTGTATTTATTATTATTAGAAAAGATAAGAGAGAGAGCACTAGAGAAAAGGCTTTGTGTATTCAACTTGTGTAGAATGATACAATATAAAAGGGGATTTATAGGTACTAAGAGAATCGAAATAATAAAGACGTAATATCGTATAATAAATATTCAGATATGTTAAATAACGCTAATTGATCTAATTGATCCTAGTTATACTCTAACATTCCTCCTCAAACTCAAATGACAACTTGGGTTTGAAACTTATTTGAAACAACTAAATAAAAAAATGCATAAATTGATAGAACGGGTGCAGACGGAACTGCTAAAGAAAGCATAGACAGAACTGTCGAAAGGAAGCGCACACAGAACTACCGAAAAGGAAGCACAAACGGAACTGTCAGAAAGAAGCGCAGACGGAATTACCATAAGAAAACGTAGACGAAATTGTCGGAAGAGAACATAGATGGAACTGCCGCAAGAGTGGCCAACTGCCGAAAAATACTGAAAAGATGGCAAACTTACCGAAAACTGTTGAAAAGTGACAAAGTGCGAAGTGATAACAAACTATCGGAAGAAACGAAAAATATATGGTTTCTCCATGAGAATAAGTAAGTAGTGGATAGGCTAATCGGTGAAGTTAGAAAAGTATCAAAACATTGACAAAAGAAGAGAAAAAAAAAGGCATGTAAGAAAAGTTTGAAAGGTGCGGTGATTTCACAAGAAGAAAATCAACTTATCCTCCTCAAGGAGGATACCATAGCTTTGATACCAACCATGTTAGAAAGGAGAGATGGAGCAATAGAAAAAATGTTTGTGAGCATTCAAGTTCTATAGAATAATACAATATAGAAGAGTATTTATAGGTGATAAGAGAATCGAAATAATAAAGACGTAATATTCTATAATAAATATTTAGATATGCTGAATAATGCTAATTGATCCTAATTATATAAAAATCCAATTTTTATATAATAGAATAGATTTGAAGTGTCACTAATCAATTTCATATTTTCTTCCATTAAAACTATTGGCAGGTGATATTCCCCGCGAACAAATAATGCCTGTATCCAATAATACAGGTCATTTAAAAAAAAAAAATTGGATTTGCGATATAATTGCTACACTTTGTAAAACTATTTACTGAAATTTTTTACTTTCAAATTTACAGTTTCTGTCACCTAAGAGGAACCTACAGGTTTTTTTTTTCCTTTCAATTAATAAATTATTAATTTTCCATTTTATATTATTGTAAAAGGAATTAGATTTTTGTGTAGTATCTATGAATTTCATAAGTAGTCCAAATATTGTGATCAGATGGCTGCCTGTTCCTGCAGTATACCGACACCTTAGCTTGTATGACCAACTCGTCCGTTTCATTGCAGATTCTTGTAAACATTAGCCTCCTCTTCACTGATCGCGTCATCGTTTGAAGATTTTATAGTATCCCGACGATTGTGTGACGAACTTGCCTACACAAATCACATTGATGCTCGGGTGCCAACTTCACTTAGTGAATTTGGTTTCGCTTGTTATCCATGTCATCTGCCCCAAAGATGCTATTTGAAAGAGACATGAACCTCAAAATTAAAGTTTGTTTCCATTACATTTAAATATTTTGAAACTACCGTTATGCAAATGTTCTTCCTCAATTTGCTGTTGACGGAGAAAATGTGATCAAAACATGTTATTCCTCAATTTCGCAATGAGTATATGCCAAATTGGGTGTTTTCTTAATTTCGTCAGCTTAAACTGCGAAATTGAATTGCTTGCGAAAATTGAGAAATAATGCAGAAAAATATAATTCTTTTTATAATAATTTTAAATTGAAAATAAAAAACTTTTATTTAAATAAAAAGAAACTCGAACCTACAAGGTTGCACCTTCAGTCACCAAAAAAAAAAAACAAGGTTGCACCTTCAAGGTGAAGGCTCCTTCAAAATGGAGGCTCCACATCCAACAACGCCTTTAAGTTGGAGGCTCTGGTTTGAAGCCTTCTCCTTAAAAGCTCCAACCATATTGGCATTTTATTGTTGATAGCTCCAAGCATTTTAAAGAAGTTTTTATGACGAGTGACGATATGGAATTAATTAATTAAAACAATTTCAGTAATTTGCTTACTCTTTTCCTAACTATAATTCTTACAAGTTCAATAAAAGAAGCATATTAATTATTTTTTATTATAATTAAAAAATAAAAATTATTGAGTTAGTAACAACTTGACTAATTTGTTTACCTTTTAGTTGTAATTCTCACTAATTCAATAAATTAAAATATTGACAATAATTATTTTGAATTATAATTAAAAATGAAATTATTGAATTAGTAACAACAGCTTCAACAATTTGTTCATCTTTCAGTTATATTTCTTACTAATTCAATTGAAGGGGCATGCTAATCATTTTTTTTATTATAAGTAAAAGTAAATTAACTATTAATTCAATGCCCTGTTTATTATTTTTCTTTTACTAAAATTCTAGCTGATTCAATAAAAGAGATATATTAATTATTATTATTAATGTCGTCGTCGTCGTTTGAGTTATCAATATGGAAAAATTTAAGGGCCAGCAATTTTATTAAATTCTTACCAGTATATAACCATAAAAAAAAAGTGAGTAATCTCACACTATTAGATGAAATCTCACACTATTAAAAACATCATTGATAACTACTTGATGGTTACAAATCACAAAAATTACTGATCCCTAACAGTCCTCTAAAAATATTAGATCCAAGCAAATTCATTAAACAATCAAAAGGTCTAATTTGCTTACAATTTCCTGTAATCTAAGACTATTACTCATATTATACTCCTCTACTTCTAACTCAAGGCTGCTTTACTTTTGCCAAAAAAAATATGCAGAACTATTACAAAATTTACAATATCTGGGTGAAAGAAAGCAGCTAGGAATACAAAGAACATTCTCTGCATGCATGGCTTTTTTATTTACTAGGTGGATAGTGTCCTCCGTTTCATGCTCACAGAGATAGCAGAGAGGGTCTTCAAGGATAATCCCTTAATCTTGTAGGCAGGGCATTTCGTTCTGGCTATAGTGTGATAAGATCTTCTCTTGTATGGGTATGTCGTATAAGATTACTGTTTACAAAATCACTTAAGATAGAGAAAAGTCATAATTCTCTGGTTGGAGAACAATAAATCCTTGCCAGCCCAATTTTGATGCTGCTTTCGAGGAGATCTATGAATCAGACCAGATGTTAATGTGATAGTTATTAGAACCGAATCGTAATTAATTTGACCAGATTATTGGATCACTAAATCACTGGTTTAATCGGTGAGTTACAAGGTAAATCGGTTGACTTGGTTATAATTAAATAATTATATCAAAGTTAATATTTTATATTAAATTAACTTATTTTCTAATTCACTAATTAATTAATATCTATTATATTATTCAAATATATGTTAAAAAATATTAATATTAATAGATATCATATAATTATCAATAAAAAATATATTATGATTAATAAAAATTTTTTGCTTATCTTTTTTTAATTTATAGATATTTAACAATGTTTAATGTTTATTTTAATAATTATATAATTAAAAATAATTAATTTAAAAAAGAATAAATATAAAATAAAAATATATTAAATTAATATAAACACTATTTATTATAATAAAATATTAAAAAATATCTTAAATTTGCATGACTAAATGTTAATACATAAAATTATTAATTATGTATGTCAAAAAAATTAGTAACATATTTATAAAAAGACATCATACATTACAAAGAGTAAACTTGATCTAGTGGTTGTCAGACTCTCTTACATCTTATTGACATCAGCGGGTTAATTGGTCTAGTTCGGTCCTCAATTTAGACCGAGTTTAACTAAATTTTTTGAATTTGACCGATTTGTTTGTTTGTTAATTAGAATGTTAATCTAGATCGGTTTAAGATTTGGTTTACCGATTTTCTAGTTAAACCGACCGATTCAGTCCAAATTTAATAATTATGGTTGATATTATTCCCACCTTTCAGACTAAACCCTCACTTAGCAATTCTCTAATATTCAAGAAAGAGCAGTTATTTTTTTAAAATTATGGATTTTACTAATTCAACAAAAGAGAGATTAATTATTAGAATAATTTTTTCAAATTACTTCATGGAGTTTTTAAAAGTTGACATTTTAGATAAAAAAAATTAATACAAAATTAATCTCTGATATTTATCTTGGTAAAATAACCCAGAACTCTTCACATAAATCTTTCTTATCCTCTCTTTCCATTATATTGTGTTCATTGTGTTGAGTCATATCATACAATAAACACTGATTGCTAGAAATATATCTATATTTTTTACAAAGTCTGACTATGGTGATGTACAAGAATCATGAAGGGCCTACTGTATTTGAAATATTGGATAAGGTTAGGGAGCTAATTTGACTGTAAGACAGAGTCACAGAGGAGAGCAATATACGACGTCATTTTTAAAACCGTTATAGGAAGTGGTTTGTTCATCTCATTCTTGAAATATCTACAAGGACTAATCTATCCATTTTGTTTTTGAATCAGGGATTGATCTGAATATCTCACTACGCATGGACGCTAAATGGCGACGTGAGTTAATGTGCTATGTCAACAATAATGGAGGAATATGGCTAAATATTGTGTTGTTTGACAAAGATAAATATTGGAGATTACATTGCGTATTAAATTTTTTTGGGAACTAAAGTGTCTTCTCTTAAAAATTATTGGGACTAATTTAAGAAATTATTCTAATTATAATTATATTAATATTCTAAATCAGTTCCAAAAAAGTTTTTGATCAAATAATTTAATCTTTAATTTGTTGAGTCTAAAACAGATTTTATTATGTATTGTGATGACAAATATTTGGTTGATTGATTAAGAATTGATTCTAATTTATGGTGTGATTGTTTGTGCTATAAATTTTCAGGATTGGCATTAAAATGTATGCTGATTTGATTATATTTGAAAAGAATCAATCATCAATGAGTAAAATAATTGCTGCTACCAAATAAAAGAGGAACATAATCATGACAATTATAGAGAGATTGGACAACAATAGCTAGTGTAAGTAATAAAGCACTGATTTGATTATGTTTGGAAATAATCAACTATCAAAAGTAAGATTTGAAGAAAATACAAAAAGATGTGCTACTGCCTAAAGGAAGGAAAGTATCATGTCTTCAATGAAGGATAATTTAATGCAAAGCTTCTGCTATAAGAAGAAGAATCAGTTTTCAAGGCTCTTCACGGAGAAAATTTAGAAATTGAAACACCACATGTGTGTCTTTCTTCTTCACTTTAGTCTCAATTTTGATATATTCAATTTTTGTTTGTGTCTTCCTCATAAAGAGAAAATGGCTAATGATTTAGTGAGAGATTATTTCAAAAGCCTACGAGTGAATAGTGATAAATTAGAAAGAAAAGCCAATTCAGTTTCAGATTAATTTGGTCTTGGATTTTTGTTTGTTCTTAGCATTTTTATTTGGTCTTGGGGTTTGTTTGTAAAGCTTATAATTGTAGCTTTATTTGTCTTAGCGTAGAGCCAATTTATTTATTTATTTATTTATTGTCTATGTCTTGGTCTTGGCATTGATGATTGTAATCTCGAAGTTGATATAGTGAAATTACGCCATAATTATAGTGAAAACTAGATGTAGATCTTATTGCACTTCGAGGTTAAGCCAGGATACATGCTCATGTTGCTCTCTCTATCCTTTTCTCTTTTATCTTCTGCAATTACAAGAAAGTAAAACAGAAAAATCTCTTGCTTACTAAATTTTGTGTTTACATTTCAAAAAAGCATCTTGATTTAAACTCCTCTTACTTAAAGAATATAAAACTTTCAATTGGCATTAGAGTTTAGACTCTAGGAGTCAAACTTAACAACCTAGAAAAAAGATCCATGATGACCAATAAAGTCCCATTCATCCTAACCTAAGGTCAGTCCTACCATCGCCACTACCTTACTTTAATGGAACTAACTATTCCTATAAGAAGGAGAGAATGAGGATCTTCATTCCAGCCACAGATTATAATCTTTGAAAGATCATCATGAATGGACTCGATGTTCCAAAAAAGATAATACTCGAAAGTCAGGTTGTTTCAAAGGATAATCGAGAATGGACAGATGATGAAATGAAAAAGGTGGAATCAAATACCAAGGTAGTGAATATGATACACTGCATCATAAGCTTCGAAGAATATAGAAAAGTCTCTCGATGAAAAATAGCAAATGACATCTAGGAGAAGCTTCAAGTAACCAATGAAGGAACAAACCAGATGAGAGAAACCAGAATCGATATGCTTATGAATGATTATGAATTGTTTTTCATGAAAGAAGAAGGGTCTATAGATGAAATGATTGAGAGATTCTCAATCATAATCAATGGCCTCGACACATTGGGAAAATAATTCACTGAAAAAGAGTTGATAAAAAATTTTTGAGAAATCTCACTAAGCAGTGGGAGACAAAAGCGGGTGTTATGCAAAAAGTAAATGATCTTAGCAAAATCACTTATGATGAGTTAAAAAAAAAGCTACTAGCTTTTGAGACTGCTCATTTGAAGACAGGAAATAGAAAGAAAAGTGTTGCTCTAAAATTAAAGATAGAAGCTGAATTTGATGATGAATTTTGCAACGACGACGAGATCATAGTCTTTGCAAAGAAGCTAAGAAAAATCTTCAGATACAAAAGCAAAAAAATAGGTTCTTCATCCAAAGAGGACAAAAACAAAAATAACAAGTTGATATGCTTTACAAGTATCTAATATGAGTTTTGAATGCATACGTATGCACTATGATAATGGCCGAATGTACTGATATTCTTATGGCTAGATTATAATTTTGTAAAAGTTAGAAATCAAGTAAAGAACTTGTAAAGTGATATTTAATGAAGTTAATTATGTAATATATTAAAAAATTGAATGAAAAGTGAGTAAAAAAGCCTAAAAGAATCATAAACTTAAGAACTATGTCTATGAAAAAGTATGATGTCCCAAATATGGTTAATGTAATTTAGAATAAAAAATAAATTAAAAGTGTAAAAAAATTAGGCCTCAAAATATGAACTTAGGAAACTTAAGGGTAAAAATATAATTATATAAAATATTCGAGTTAAAAATATAATTAGGATAAATTTTCGGGCATAAATAATAAACTTAAGGGTAGAATTATAAATATAACAAAGTAATAAGATAAGAATAAAAGAATTGTAAAATGGTAATTTATGCTAATAAAGAGTAAAATAGTCATAAAAAAAGTGATGGTAAGATAGTAATTTATGAGACATAAGGAGCAAATCGGTCATTTTAATAAAAGATAAAGTTAAAATGATAATTATGAGGATCAAATTGCTTGGGCTTTATCTTCGGATGGAGCGTTCAACCTAAAGTCTACTTACCAAGCCCTTGAAACCAACCAGAACCACTCGGAAGTGGATTTTCGCATTAAAAGACTATTTTACCTTTCTTATGTAATCCTTAGTCATTAGTTTAGTATTTATTTGAAAAATTTTACACTTTTGAGGGACTTTTGACACTTTACACGTTTATATTGTATTTTCCATCAGTATGAGTTTCTAAACCTCCTAGGTTAAGGGGAGAAGCTCTGCCAAGTTTGATGGATTAATAAAGTATTACTATTTTATCTTCAATCCATGTTTGATCCTCTATTCTAAGATGTATCTTCATTCTTCATCATTATGAATGCATTGAACCAGCACAAGGTTATCTTATTCTACATGGGTTCAAAGTGAATCTTTCATCGGACAATGATAAACCACTAACTTGATTATACATCTCTTAGACGGTTAATCCACGACTTCGTTGGGAACTTCTCGAGACCCCAGTTCAGCCGAGGTATGGGGAGATTAGGGTCTTTGTGGTAAAGGCTAGAACCAAAGTCGCAACATTCTCTGATTCAAAAGATTCAACCTTGTCTGTGGTGTTTTGAGTAGGATCACTAAGGAGAATGGACTGCAGGAGCGTCACCCTCAATCAGATTGGATCCGCACTAACCCTAGTGTTCAGATCTGGAGGAGCATTGGCGACCTCTCAAGAAAGCCGTTGATCACATACAGCCTTCCATAGAAGAAATCATTCACAGTTGGAGGATACAATGAAACCAAATTGATCCAAAAGAATAAAGTATCTCTGAAGCCTTAACCATCTTCTTATTATAGCTTTCACCATCAATTGAATAACGTTTTATTTATTTTCTTTTTATGCGTTTAAACAACCAACCAACTTTTCTATCCGCCTGACTAAGATCTACAAGATAACCATAGCTTACTTCAAATCACAATGCTCATGGGATTAACCCTGACTCACTCAGGTATTACTTGGATGACCCAATGCACTTGCTGGTTCAATTGTGTGAAGTTTAATTCCGCGCACCAACATCCGAAATACAGCCGGTCATTATGACCTTGGTAACTGCAAAGGTATTTATTGCCCACGTCTTATCAGTTCCTTTAATTAATAAAATTTTATTTATTTATTTATTTATCTATTTACATAACCCTCCACATAAAACTCAAGACAACAAGTTGAGCTTGGGGGATACCATTATCTCGATTCCGAGTTATAAATCAGAAGCTCAACTTGTTTATAGTAAAAAAATCACAGGTTAAATTTAGGGACTGTGATCTGTTAGCTATAGCCTAGTCCAAGTAAGACCTATAAACTCGGAGTCTAAATAAAATACCGCATGCTAATCCAAATCGGCGCGAGAATCTCTCCTCATAAAATCCTCTGAACAAACTCAATGAGTCAATAAGATACAGTTACCAAATAGTTAGCTTAATTTTCTCAACAATTTTGAACATGCCAATAACCACTTGGACAATTCTATAAATACAAAGCTTTAACTATGTATAGAGATACGCTATTCTCTTTAAGTATCATCTTTACTAATTTACACTCGTTCTGACTTGAGCATTAGAGTGCTTTTGCAGGTATCCACTGCATCTATTCCTTGAAGAACCGACATATATTTCATTTTGCTCAATGACAAGCGAGTACAAACATTGAGTAGGATGAGCTATACCTCAAAAACCATTATCTATGCAGGAACAATTACCAACTCACACCAATGTTAATTAAGATTGTACATTACATCATTCTAAAATATGATTTGCATTGATTTGATCCTTGATGAATTACCAATGCTTATTGTAAACTCCAAGTAATTAATGAATAATTAGCTAATAGATTATTTATTATTCAAAAAAATTAAAAAATTAAATTTTATAATTTAATGAAATAGAAATAGTTAAATTATGAATTTTGACACTAATTTTAAAAGATTTTGGCCCAAAAATAGACCAACGGGGTGAACCAGTTGGACTATGCCCGAACTAGGCCCAAAGCCCAACCTATAAGACACCCATACAAAACCTTCTCTTCATTTCACCCATGGAATGTGCTGAAGAAAAGAAAAAATCACGTTAAAACCCTAACCTCACCTCTAAAAATTCAATTGTCCATAACTTTCAATCCGGAGCTCTGATTGACGAGCTGTCAGGCCACGTATTCGTTTCAAAATTCTCTACAAAACCCACCAAATAATTTGGTAATGGAATCACATTTTCTCACCCTTTTCCCCTTTTCAATTTGTGATTTAGATTTTGGTAATTGAGAGATTTTGTGATTTTGATGGTTTAGGGGTACTCTAGTGGTGGATAATCATGGGATTTTGTCCATTTGACTCGTGGCTAACGGTAAGAAAATACTAACCCTTGGGAATTGGTGATTAAGTGAGCTCAAGTTGATCATTGTGATATTGTATAAATTAGATTGTGTATCTTATTGAATTGGAGTTAAATTCGTGTATATTGGAAGCTTGAAATTGAATTTTGGGAGCTGAAAATTCAATTGGTGAGAAGTTGGAGCTTCCGAGCTTGACAAACGGTGGATAATTGAGGTGCTCTAGGCTTAGGGAGGAATCAGAACTGGTATGGTTTTGGTTTCTCGTAGTTAGTATTTAATGTCACATGAAAACTTAGGTTAGAAGACCTTAAGTTAGGAATGAACTTAATGAATTATTGATGGATTAGGTATATGGTATATGATGTGTGTATAAAAGGATGAATAAATTTGTATGTGCTGGATTATGACTTTGACGAGTATAAAATAATGATGATTGTTGAGGTGTTAGAGAGTTGATTTTGGATTTGTGAAATTGAATTGAATAGATTGGTTAAGAGATGTTTAGTTCGATTTTGTAAACGGTTTACTATTGGAGTTGGTTGATTTTTGGAAAAGAATTAATATTGAAATTGGTTTGATTTTGAAATAATTTGATACTAAAAATGATTTGAATGACCGAGAGGTGTTTGGTTTGGTGGTCGGGACCCTTGAGAGGTGGTAAAAGTCTAAGTTTTAGAGGAGATGCTATCAAAATTTTTATGAAAATTGGAGGCTTTGTTTGAAGTGGTTATTTAGAAAAATTTAGATTTTTAAGGATTTTATAATTTGAGTTTGAGTTATTAGGAAAAGGATTATGTTTTGAGTTTGCTTTATTTAGAAAAGAATGAATTGTGTTTTGAGTATGAATTGTTGATGAACGAAATAGGAGGTGTGACAATAAGGAATGAAGGATGATGAGAATTGATTTTTAAGTCTATTGTTGAATAAATATGAATGAATTATAATGATAATGAGATATGTATGACCGGATAAGAGGCGGTGGCGTTGTCCACTTGCTTCGGGTCAGTAATGAAGTTGTCTTAGATATGATTGAGGATGAGATTGGCTATGAGGAAGAGGAAGGTTAAGGACTTAGTTTGATTATGAATTTGAATGAATATGAAACAATTGTAATGATAATGAGAATGAATTTCTGAATGTAACTCCGGGTAAGATGTAGTGGTGTTATCCACTTGCTTCGGATAAGAGTCAATAAGCAAGGTAAGATGCAAGAGTTGAGTTCTGTAAGACCCTGAACATTTGAAAAATCCTATTTTGGGTTGATTCCAAATTTATTTATTTAGTAGCGATTTTATTTTCAAAAATGATTTCATTGAGAATAATTAAATCATGTTTTGGTAATTAAAATAGAAATTTTACTTAATTTCATAATTATTGAATAATTTTCTATATTTAAATTATAAGGCTTAGTAGTTGTAAAAGATAAAGAGTTTTTATACTATTTAGCTTAAATAATTGAGATTTTGGAATTTAATACTTTATTTTTTATAATTAATTATATTATCTTATATTTTAAATTAGAATACTTGATTGAGAGTTAATTAGCAAATTGTTAATTTAATTAATATTTTAAAGTAATTTAAAGAGATTAAATTATATTTTTAATGAAATACTCTATCTCCTAAATTAAAATTACAAATCTAATTCCCAAATTGGGAAAACCCTAACCCTGAAACCCTAACGTAATTACCCTTTCCCCCAAACCCAGTAGCTGCAGCCCCCTCTTTCCCAACGTAACAACGCAACATACCCAGAAATATAAAAGAAAGAAAGAAACGGAAGAGGGAAGAGGGAAGAGAGAGTCGCGCCAAAAGAAGAGAAGGGAGGAAGGGGGCTGTCCACAGCACCATTGCGCCGTCGCCACCTTGGAGTCCACCGTTTGTTGCTGCCCAGTCACCGTTCTGCCTTCTATCAAGCCAGTTCCGTCGCCTGAGAAAAACCACGAAGAAGAGAGAGAGAGCACACGTGAAGGGCAACGCCGCCACAAGGAGCCACCACCGTCCTTGCTCGTCGTCTTCCGTGGAGCCGTCACTGTCGAGGGCCACCAGGGAGAGAGAGAACGAACACGAGCCAAGGCCACCACCGAGAAGAGGAGCTGTGTTCTACGTCACCGTCGCGACCAATCCTCGACCATCACAGCGGGGGTTCTATCGCCGTCAAGCAGAGCCGCTGTGTCCTACCATCACTACTATTGGGCCGCCACCACTGTGAGGAACAGAACGCGCCAGAGAGAGGACATGGGAGCTTCGTCGCAGCTCCGTCGCTACTCGGCTATCGCCGTCATTGTGGGTCACGCCGCCAAGTTTCTGTTGCCTGGATCCACTACCGATAAGGGCGTACTTGCTTCTACTTCTCATTCTTCTGAATCTTTTGGAACCTTATTGTCACTACTAGCTATCACAGTTGCTGTCATTGGAGATTCGGGCCACTGTCGTCACTTGAGGTAGTTGCCGGAGCTGCTGCTGCTCTATTGTCACATTCCTCTTTAGCCGTAGTGAGTCATTCTAGCCTTGGAACCCTTATCACTATTATTCAACTATAAATTATTGAGAATTTTGCGATGTTAACATCCCAAGGTAGAGTTTCAAAAATTGTATAATTAAAATAAAAGTCGATGCGGTGTCATCTTGCGATGAGACTATTTGATTCCGTTCCTATTTACCGCAATACTCTATTAATAATTATGTGTAACTTCATTTAATATTCATTTCACGTTAATTCCGATTTATGTCAGATAAGTCGTCATTGCTATAAACCTTGATTGTCGCTGTTGATATTGCTTGGAAATCATTAGGGTTGCTGCCGCTGGTTCTGGATTTTATTACACTGATTCTGGTCTACTCTTCTCCATGGTTCTGATCTATTGGCACATTCTGTTTTGTCACTTTTAATTGCCATGTTCTTGTTTTAATTCGATTCGGGTCTTTGATTTGTTTAAAATCTTCCAGAGTTATGTTTGGTTTTGATACGAATCCTTGTCTTGCTGCAACCACAGTCACTGCCATAAGAGATTGACAATGCCGCTGTTTCAGTTGCGTGCTTGCTGCTACCATAAAATCAAAAGAGAAGGGAGTTACCACGTTTAATCTATGTGAATTCAGCTAATCGAGGTAGCGGTTTGTTTTAATAAGAAAATGTTTTGGGGTTTTGAATACCTTATGAGTTTAGTAGATTAATGCAAATAGACTAATGCCGGTGATGTGAATGATTTTTCTATTGAGATTGATATGTTGTGTTGTTACCAAATTGGTTGATTTCTGAATTTTTTTATGAAATGAGTTGAATCTTTGGATTTCGGTTTTCTTTGATTTAAAATGATAATGATTGGTCATAAATGACGGATTTGAAAACATTGACTTGAAATGCTGGTTTCTGTTGAGTTGAAGTTGAAAAGAGGGGACCCGTGATGGGTGGCAAACTCCAGTTTTTAGGGAAAGTGCTCTCAAAATTTTTCTAAGGATTTGGAGTTGATTATTCCTGAAGTCTTGGTAAAATTGATTGAATGCACTGATTTTGGAACTTGGATAGAAATTCATAATAAATGATTTTGAATAATGAATTTGGAATTGTTCAATTGAAAAGGCTGGTTTTGGTTGTGTTGAGGATTGAAAAGAGGGGACCCGTGATGGGTGGCAAACCCCAGTTTTTAAGGGAGGAGATGCCAAAATTTTTTTAAGGATTTGGGGTTGATTTGGTTAAGATTTGGAAAACGGATGTCCTGAGGGATTTCAAAGAAAATCGGATTTCCATGATTTGATTGATTTATGATTTTAACTTATTAAATTTTTCATAATACCGAAGAGAGATTTTTGTTAACTAGTCAGAGACTTTAAAATAGTAGTTTAAATTTAAATCCAAGGGTTTGGGAATATGAGTGTGAGTTTGAAGGTTATGCTTGAGACTAAGAGTGATTGTGATGCGGAATAGTAATTAAATATGATGATGAAGGATGACGATATACAAGTTTAATAATATTGAGATTGAGAATGAAACTGAATATGAGATTGAGAATGAGTTTGAATACGAGATTGAGAATGAGATTGATTATGATTATGAAATGATAGTGAATATGATTTTGATTGTGACGATGCACCTACCTGGGTAGTAGCAAGGGTTGTGTTTGTTAGTGAATTATGGCTGGTTGTGTATTATGTTGTGAGCCGGTTGTCTGTGATACATATTGATTTATGGTGGAGTATGTATATGCATATGATTGAATGAGATAGAAGTGCCGGGTAAGAGGCGGTGGAAATGACCACTCGCTCCGGGTATATGATTAAGAAGTGTTGAGATGCTGAGAATGTATGGAAAACGAACTAATAAATTAATGATTATGAAGCGATTGGAATAATAATGAAAATGAACTTGAATTTGATTGTAATATGCCTCCGGGTAAGATGCAATAGTGTCATCCACCTGCTCTGGGTAAGAGGCAAGGACACCGGGTAAGATGCAGTGGTGTTAACCACTTGCTCCGGGTATGAGTGGTGAATGAATTGATGTATGAAGATTAATTGTAGTGATAATGAAAATGTGTTTCTGAATGTGACTCTGGGTAAGATGCAGTGGTATTATCCACTTACTCCGAAATAGTTCGAGGCTTCGGGTAAGATGCAAGGACTGTGTTCTGTCGTCGCTTGCTTCGGGTCAAGAACTGTAACACCGCCTGGGTAAGAGGAAATGGTGAGGTTGTCCCCTGCTCTGGGTATGCGGTTAAGATGCAAGGGTTGCGGCGTTGTCCCACTTGCTCCGTGTTTGGTGTTCCGTCCACAGTTAGCTACCAGGACTTGTCGGGTTGGGTTTATAATCGACAGATGAGACTCATCAGCCATAGGGCAGGCATGCTTCATTTGTATTTATATGTATTGTTTGGTTGTGAATCTTATTTGTGGGTTTGTCTAATTGAATAATTGCATCAATCTGCTAATTGACCTAATTGCTCTATCTGTAGTCTCTAATTGTGTATGCCTTGTTTTGTCTTGTCTGTGTTTGACAACTGAGAGGTCCCTCATGCTGGCGGTGGTAACGTTAAGGGATGTACTTGATATTGATAAGGAGATGTTTGCTGAAAACTAAGTTTAATACTGAATTGATGAGTGATATGCCAATAGACTGTGGTAATGGAAAGAGATAGGCTACACGAAGTGTTGGGTAAAAGCTTGAGAATGTATGTTGTAACTATGCCGATTTCAAAATTGAATGGAGTAGGTTATTGGGTAGGAAGCCCTTTTGATATGCTTGTACTCCTTTTCAATTTTAAACTATTCACCGTACTATTTTGTAAACTAAAGAAGTTTCTTTGTGGCTTTTCAAAGTAATACTTTCCATGAAGAATTCTTTAAAAAGGTTATTTCAAGGATAAACTACTTTTAAAATGAACCTAATTCTATTTGCAAGTATTTCTTTGCTTTGATGGTATTTCCGTCCCTACTGAGAACGTGTGGTTTGTTCTCACCTCAATATCTTCTACCCTTTCAGTGACACAGGTTCGAAGACACAATTTGAAGCTGCGAGCGATTATTGACTTTACTTATGAGCTAAATTACTTTCATAGGGTTCCCTCGCTTGTTAAAAATTTGTATTTTATATAGCGGGATAGGTGTTATATCTGAGCTTTGTTTTGATTTACTTGTATAAGACTTATTATTATTATTATTTTAATTATGTGATTATTATTACTTGGTGATGTGTGATGTATGATTTTTATGAGTTGTAAACAAATTTTCTGACTTTTTATTAAGGATTGAAATGCAGAATTGCACTAAAGGCTCAATATTAAATAGTAAATAAGGAAAATAGGTTAGTAACGCCTTACTTTTGGTACAATCATGACGTATTAGAAGTTGGGTCGTTACATTATGGTATCAGGGCAGTTCGTTCCTATTAGAGCCTTGGGAATGGACTGATTATGCGTCATTGCATTCTCTGAGTGTCTGTCATGCTTTGTGACTTGTTCTGATAACACGAGTTTGAGTTTTATATGCATAACTGTCTGATGATTAACACTGTTAGTCTATCATTGCATACCTCATGGTATTAGGTCTGGTCAATTTAATACTAATGATTTATGTATATGATAACACTAACAGGTTATCATGGACAAAATAGAAGCAATAGGTAATGCGATTTACGGGGTTCGGGAAACGATAAAGGTTACTTCTCGAGATTACTCAGTTACTTATCTTATTCTTTCATGGGTTGTCTTGAAATTCCTATTTGAGATTTCTTTCTTGAAAAGTAAACTACTTATTCTCTGATCCTGTTCCTTGAGCATATGCATACTCATTTGATGTTGACTGCATATGTCTATTTACATTGCTTGGATATCTATCTTGTGTTGTTTACACCTTCTTCTTGCCTCATGTGCTCTTTGATGTGCTTTTAACTAGTTTGATGCATCAAAGTGATCGTGAAAATCTTTGATATTTTTACTTTTGATTGAGTTGTCCTTCTTTGTGAGTTTTGTCTTCATTGGGATCTGCTGAAAAACTTGTTTGGTTTGACATGCCCATAAACACTATTTGAATTTCCTTGATTTAAGTTTCTTCCTCAAAATATGGTTTGATTTTCCTTTGTAGCACATCTTAATGTTATTGAATATTCTTGTGAGGTTGCGAATTCAAGTACTCTCGAAGTTTAGTTTTAAACCTTTCTAAGTAAGTTTTTGGTTTATTCTTGTGCAAAGTTGTCATAGACTATGCATTCCTTTACTTGAGCTATGCATCTCTTTGCTGTGATTTGAACCTATTTTAGTGCAACATTACTATTTCTTGAAGGTTTAATAAAATCGCTTCTAACTCGGCCTACATTCTTTTATCATATGCGTTGAAAATTTTGTATGCGATTTAAACCTGTTTATTTGTAATGCATCCTCTATCCCTTTTTATGAGCAAAGCTTTATCTTGGTTTTCTTTCCAACTAGATAGCAGTTTCCATGCATTCTTCTGTTTAATCGGTGCCTAAATACTTTTCAAAGTATCTGAGAAAAAATAATTTTTGCTCTTAGCCAAATTAATCTTTCTTTTCTCAAACTTTGCATAGTTTATTCCAACTTGAATTTATACCGGGATAAAGTCACATTTATGCTTTTGTTATTCTATTGAAGGATGTTTGTTGCTTATCTTTTCTTTTAGACTACGAAGTGATTTTCTGTGAGTTTCCCATTCTTTTATAAACAATATATTTGGAATTATTTTTTTTATCGTACTCATGAGTTCTGTGAGCTTTGTCTTGGGTCTAAGATATTCTTTTCTATAAACCTCATACTTCTTCAACTCAGCTTGAATTTGTTTCAAATTAATGCACTATTTTCCTTCGCATTGATTCTATCGAATTTCCTTTAATCAAAAGTTATCATTAAAGTTACCAACTGAGTCCTTTCCTGCAATCTTCATTCTTGTGCATCCTATTTGTTTGTAATTTCATTCAATCTTTCAAATTCTTATGAGTATTCTCCTTGTCACTTGTATTTTCTTCTAAAATCTTGTGTCCTGAGTAAACTCGAGATTTGTTTGTGTCACGTACGACCTTTAGATATAGCAAGCGATACGTTAGTTCTTAGGACATTGTTTTGGTGGATGCGGAAGGTGAAGCTTGTAAGTGGGCATTGCCATGGAATGTTGTAGAGCTTTGTTTTACGCAAAAAAAATGTGTTGATATTGGACTTGTGACCGGTAGTGAGTTATGACGTCATTGATGAGGTTGAGAATTTACGGATGAATTGTTCGATAGAGTATCGTTGGGAGTTGTGATGGTGAGCTATGTTAAAGTCCTTAATGTTGACACCACGTAACCTTTTTGTTTTGAGCCTATCTTGTAATTTCTGCTTTATACCACGCTCTTTCCTTATATCTAAGTCTTATGCCTTATCCGGTATTTCAGAATTTATGTATATGCCAAAATTCCTTACTTTTCTAAAGTATTCGAAAGTAAAGTATCAAAGCTACGTAATATCTTGTGTGTTACTTCAATTTTCGAGGACGAAAATTTTTTTAGATGGGTAGAATGTAAGACCCAGAACTTTTGAAAAATCCTATTTTGGGTTGATTCCAAATTTATTTATTTGGTAGCAATTTTATTTTCAAAAATTATTTCATTGAGAATAATTAAATCAAGTTTTGGTAATTTAAATGGAAATTTTACTTAATTTCATAATTATTGAATAATTTTCTATATTTAAATTATAAGGCTTAGTAGTTGTAAAAGAAAAAGAATTTTTATACTATTTAGCTTAGAATACTTGATTCACAGTTAATTAGCAAATTGATAACTTAATTAATGTTTTAAAGTAATTTAAAGGGATTAAATTAGATTTTTAATGAAATACTCTATCCCCTAATTTAATTAAAATTGCAACCCTAATTCCCAAATTGGAAAAACCCTAACCTTGAAACCCTAACCCAATTACCCTTTACACCAAACCCAGCAGCTGTAGCCCCCTCTTTCCCAATGTAACAACGCAACACACCCAGAAATATGAAAGAAAGAAAGAAACGGAACACAGAAGAGGGAAGAGAGAGTCACGCCAGGAGAAGAGAAGGGAGGAAGGAGGGTTGTCCGCAGCGCCACTACACCGACGCCACCTTGGAGTCCACCATTCGATGCCGCTAAGTTGCCGTTCTGCCTTCTATCAAGCCGGTTCTGTCGCCTGAGAAGAACCACGAGGAAGAGAGAGTGCGCGCGTGAAGGGCAACGCCGCCACGACGAGCCACCACCGTCCTTTCTCGTCGTCTTCCATGGAGCCGTCGATGTCGTGGGCCAATAGGGAGAGAGAGAACGAATGCGAGCCAGGGTCACCACCGAGAAGAGGAGCTGTGTTCCACATCACCGTCGCGACCGATCCATGACCATCACAGTGGTGATTCTATCGCCATTAAGCATAGCCGCCGCATCCTACCACCACTACTGCTAGGCCACCGTCACTGTGAAAAACAGAACGCGCGAGAAAGAGGACAGGGGAGCTTCGCCGGAGCTCCGTCGCTGCCCGGCTATCGCCATCACTGTGGATCATACCGCCAAGTTTCTGTTGGTGGGATCCACTGCCGGTAAGGGCATACTTACTTCTAGTTCTCATTCTTCTAAATTTTCTGGAACCTTATTGTCACTACATAGCTATTACGTTGCTGTCATCGGAGATTCAGGCCGCCACCGTCACTTGAAGTAGTTGCCGGAGCTGCAGCCACTCTGTTGTCGCATTCCTCTTTAGTCGTAGTGAGTCATTCTAGCCTTGGAAACCTTATCACTATTATTCAACTATAGATTATTGAGAATTTCGCGATGTTAACATCCAAAAGTCAAGTTTCGAAAATTGTATAATTAAAATAAAAGCCGATGCAGTGTCATCTTGCTTCGTTTCTCGTGGTGAGACTATTTGGTTCTGTTCCTATTTACCGCAATACTCTATTAACAATTATGTGTAACTTCATTTAATATCCATTTCGCGTTAATTCCGATTTATGTCAGATAAGTCGTCATTGCTATGAACCTTGATTGTCGCTGTTGATATTGCCTGGAAATTAATAGGATTGCTGCCGCTGGTTATGAATTCTATTATGTTGATTCTGGTGTGCTCTTATCCTTGGTTCTGATCTATTGGCACATTCTGTTTTGTCACTTTTAATTGCCATGTTCTTGTTTTAATTCAATTCAGGTCTTTGATTTGTTTTGAATCTTTCAAAGTTATGTTTGCTTTTAATTCTTACCCAATTTGAATCCTTGTCTTGCTGCAACCATCGTCACTGCCATAAGAGATTGACAATGCCGCTGTTTCGGTTGCCTGCTTGCTGCTACCATAAAATTAAAAGAGAAGGGAGTTACCACGTTTAATCTGTGTGAATTCATCTAATCAAGGTAGGGTTTTTTTTAATAAGAAAATGTTTTGGGGTTTTGAATACCTGACGAGTTTAATAGATTAATGCAAATAGACTAATGCATGTGATGTGAATGATTTTTCTGTTGAGAATGATATGTTGTGTTGTTACCGAATTGGTTGATTTCTGGATTTTTTGATGAAATGAGTTGAATATTTTGATTTCGGTTTTCTTTGATTTAAAACGATAATGATTGGTCATAAATGACGGATTTGAAAATATTGACTTGAAAAGTTGGTTTCTGTTGAGTTGAAGTTAAAAAGAGGGGACCCGTGATGGGTGACAAACTCCAGTTTTTAGGGGAGGTGCTGCCAAAATTTTTCTAACAATTTGGAGTTGATCATTCCTGAATTCTTGGTAAAATTGATTGAATGCACTGATTTTGGAATTTGGATAGAAATTCATAATAAATAGTTTTGAATAATGGATTTGGAATTGTTCAATTGAAAAGGCTGGTTTTGGTTGTGTTGAGTATTGAAAAGAGGGGACCCGTGATGAGTGGCAAACTTCAGTTTTTAGGGGAGGTGCTGCCGAAATTTTTCTAAGGATTTGGAGTTGATTTGGTTAAGATTTCAAAAACGGATGACCTGAGGGATTTCAAAGAAAATCGAATTTCCATGATTTGATTGATTTATGATTTAAACTTATTCGATTTTTCATAATACCGAAGAGAGATTTTTGTTAACTAGTCAGAGACTTTAAAATAGTAGTTTAAATTTAAATCCAAGGGTTTGGGAATACGAGTGTGAGTTTGAAGGTTATGCTTGAGACTAAGAGTGATTGTGATGCTGAATAGTAATTAAATATGATGATAATGGATGACGATAGGTGAGTTTAATAATATTGAGAATGAGAATGAGACTGAATATGAGATTGAGAATGAGTTTGAATACGAGATTGAGAATGAGATTGATTATGATTATGAAATGATAGTGAATATGATTTTGATTGTGATGCACCTACCTGGATAGTAGCAAGGGTTGTGTTTGTTAGTGAATTATGGCTGGTTGTGTATTATGTTGTGAGCCGGTTGGCTGTGATACATATTGATTTATGGTGGAGTATGTATATACATATGATTGAATGAGATAGAAGTGTCAAGTAAGAGGCGGTGGAAATGACCACTCGCTCCGGGTATATGATTAAGAAGTGTTGAAATGCTGAGAATGTATGGAAAACGAACTAATGAATTAATGATTATGAAGCGATTGGAATAATAATGAAAATGAACTTGAATTTTATTGTAATATGCCTCCGGGTAAGACGCAGTGGTGTCATCTACCTGCTCCGGGTAAGAGGCAAGGACACTGGGTAAGATGCAGTGGTGTTATCCACTTGCTCCGGGTTTGAGTGGTGAATGAATTGATGTATGAAGATGAATTGTAGTGATAATGAAAATGTGTTTCTGAATGTGACTCTGGGTAAGATGCAGTGGTGTTATCCACTTGCTCCGAAATAGTTCGAGGCATCGGGTAAGATGCAAGGGCTGTGTTCTGTCGCCGCTTGCTCTGGGTCAAGAACTGTAATACCGCATGGGTAAAAGGCAGTGGTAAGGTTGTCCCCTGCTCTGGGTATGCGGTTAAGATGCAAGGGTTGCGGCATTGTCCCACTTGCTCCGTGTTTGATATTCCGTCCACGATTAGCTACCTAGGACTTGTCGGGTTGGGTTTATAACCGACAGATGAGACTCATCAGCCATAGGGTAGGCATGCATCATTTGCATTTATGTGTATTGTTTTGGTGTGAATCTTATTTGTGGGTTTGCCTAATTGAATAATTGCATATATCTGCTAATTGACCTAATTGCTCTATCTATACTCTCTAATTGTGTATGCCTTGTTTTGTCTTGTCTATGTTTGACAACTGAGAGGTCCCTGATGCTGGCGGTGGTAATGTTAAGGGTTGTACTTGATATTGATAATGAGATGTTTGCTGAAATTTGAGTTTAATATTGAATTGCTGAGTGATATGCTGATAGACTGTGGTAATGGAAAGAGATAGGCTGAACGGAGTGTTGGGTAAAAGCTTGAGAATGTTTGTTGTAACTATGCCGGTTTCAGATTTGAATGGAGTAGGTTATTGGGTAGGAAGCCCTTTTGATATGCTTGTAGTCCTTTTCAATTTTAAACTATTCACTGTACGATTTTGTAAACTAAAGAAGTTTCTTTACGACTTTTCAAAGTAATACTTTCCATGAAGCATTCTTTAAAAAGGTCATTTTAAGGATAAACTACTTTTAAAATGAACCTAATTCTATATGTAAGTATTTCTTTGCTTTGATGGTATTTCTGTCCCTACTGAGAACGTGTGGTTTGTTCTCATTCCAATATCTTCCACCCTTTTAGTGACACAGGTTCGAAGACTCCGTTTGAAGCTGCGGGTGATTATTGACTTTACTTTTGAGCTAAATTACTTTCATAGGGTTCCCTCGCTTGTTGTTAAAAATTTGTATTTTATACAGCGGGATAAGTGTTGTATCTGAGCTTTGTTTTGATTTACTTGTATAAGAATTATTATTATTATTATTATTATTATTATTATTATTATTATTAATTACATGATTATTATTACTTGGTGATGTGTGATGTATGATTTTTAATGAGTTATAAACAAATTTTCTGACTTTTTATTAAGGATTGAAACGCGGAATCGCACTAAAGGCTCAATATTAGATAGTAAATAAGTAAAACAGGTTAGTAACGCCTTACTTTTGGTACGATCATGACGTATTGGAAGTTGGGTCGTTACAAGTTTTATTGCCGCTTGCTCTGGATTAAGAACTGTAACACCATCCGGGTAAGAGGCAAGGGTGAAGTAGTCCCCTGCTCCGGGTACGCGGATAAGATGCAAAGGTTACGACGTTGTCCCACTTCCTCCGTGTTTGGTGATATGTCTAAGATTAGCTTCCGGACATGTCGGGTTTGGCTTTATACCGACAGATGAGACTCATCGGCCATAGGACAGGCATACATCATGTGCATTTGTATGTTTTGATTGGGTGTGTATTGTTTTGGTTTGCTTAATTGCTTAACTCTGCTTATCTGCTACTTGTTCTACTTGCTATAATTGCACATCTATCTGTGTTTTTCTTGCTTTGAATTGTATGTGTATGTTTCTGAGAGATCCTCTCTTGCCAGAAATGTGAAGGAGGGTTGTTCCACTGGTGATTTGGAAGTTTAGAGCTGACAGAAGGTACAGAGTTAAAATAGAGTTGGAATCCTTTAGTTAGATTACCAATATTATTGGTTTAGAATAAATTTTAAGATTAATCTGAGTGTCAAAGTTTTAGGAATGCCTCTGGCTTATGCAGGACCTTTTATATTAACTATGCGAGTACCTTTACCATGCTGAGAACCCCTGGTTCTCATTCGATGCATATTTCTATTGTTTTTCAGATGCAGGACGCGAGGCACCGCATTGAGCATTCAGGAGACTCCTGGAAGCGAAGAACTATCTTGGGACTTGGTGTTTGTATTTGATTTATGTTTACATATGTGTATAGATTCTCCATCTTGTATATATCATGTTTTGTCCCTCTTAGAGGTTGACTTGGAGAAACAGGATTTATATTTATCTGTTGGTTTGTTTTTGGGGTTGTATATATACATATTCTAGCCGACTTTGCTTCACAGGTCGAATCTAAATCTTAATTATAGAACTACCATCTGGAACTCTACTTTTATATATCTGTCTTTTGGTTTTCTGTATGAGCTTCCTATCTTTTCGTTTCTGGTGAGCGTTGTACCTTCGATTTTGTTTTCGTTGTACCCTTTTTCTTTCAAGACTCCTAGATATAGTCCTTGTTATATATATATATATATACACACACACTCTTTTAGAGGTCGTAGCGCCTCGTTACCTTTGTTTTACATCCTAGGTATAAAGCTCTGTGTAGTAGGGTGTTACAGTTATCATATTAAGTTGTTATTTTGGATAAATTTAACATGCATCATGCATGTAAGATTAATAAGAATATAACCAAATAACATCTATTTTAATTTTATATATTAAATTAATACATTAAGAAATCAAGTTGGATTTATCTAATGATTAGTTTATTAGTTTGCTTAAGTAAGTATTGGGAATTTGAATCCCGTCTTATATATGCAGTAATTCATTGGCCAGTGACAACGTGAGAATTCTTGTATAGTTTGGAGTCAATCAAAACAAGCATCAATTCATTAGTAGCATAGTCCAAACCAACAATGAATTCTCACAATTAAATGTTAAATTCAAATTTAAAGTAACCGAGATCAAGAGTACTTCAACCTCGGATCGTCTTTCCTAGGAGTTGTAATTAAGTGTGATCATCATTGGCTTTGGAGGAAATGGGGGATTGGGAAAGCAAGAGAAGCAAGAAATGTAAATAGCAAGAAATCAAACAAGCATGCAAGGAATTAAAAAGAAAAGCAATTAAAAGCAATGAAAATGGGATTTAAATACTAAAAGAAGCCCTTGGTGAGAATTGGGGAATTTAGGATTCCTATCCTAGTTATGGACCACAAACATGGCAATTGTGTGGAATTTATCCCAATTAGTCAATCCTACTTGAGAATTAGTCAAAAGGGCATAATTGATCCCAATCCCTAAGTCCTAAGTCAACACTAGTGGAATGGACATCCACAAGTCAATTCCACCCAAACACCCAACTTCTCAACCAAGAGTGTGAAAACTAAACATGCAAGGAATAAAAAATCAAAGCAATAAAAGTCAAAGCAATTAAATGCAAGGAAAGGAAACTTCAAATGCAAGAAAACTCTTGGCAAGTAATTGAGAGCTAAGGTTACCTATCCTAGCCAATGACCACAAACACATGATGATTATGAAGAGTTAATCCTACTTAGTCAACCCTACATCGAGGATAAGTCAAGTAGGCATAGTTGATTTCAATCCATAAGTCCTATTGATAACAAAAAATTGAATTCCACACAAACTAACTTGCAAGTCTACCGGGTCGAATCAAGTAGTAAAACTCACTGGAGTGAGGTCAATCCCACAGGAATTGATGGATCAAGCAACTTTAGTGAGGTGATATGTCTAGTTAAGCTAACAGTGGTAAATTGAGTGAAATTGGATTGACAGAGAGTAAATTGCAAGAATCGTAAATTGCAGAAAGTAAATTGACAGAATCTTAAATAGCAAGAAACTTAAATTGCACGAAAAGTAAATTGCATCAAATGTAAAGGGCTTTGGGTGCAGGGAAATCAAAGGAAACAGAAATAACAGAGAGAAAGATTCATTAGGGATTGGAGATACCATAATCCACAATGAATCAAATGGGTCTCAATTCTTTTCTCAATCATATGAGTAGATCTATGGCAGATTGAAATTGATTGGATCCCAATTCCTTGGCAATCCAATCTCTCTAATCACAATCAATCTTGTCAATTCCTTGATCTAATTGTCATGAAAAGAGGTTAAGTGCATGTCTCTCATCCATAAGCCACACAAATTCTCAAGACCTCAATTCCTCCCGAATAGTGTTAGTCAAGAGAATTGTGAAGGATAGAGCCCCAATTCTAATGCCCATGATTCCCCTTCCGAGGCTCACACAAGCATTCACAGATTCAAACCCCCTTCCGGAGTGAATGAATCATCAATCAAAACAGAGAATATCCAATAGCTACCCAAACGGATTGAGAAGAAGAAGAAGTTCACTCAATCATGTGAATTACAATAGAGCTTGTCCCCTAATGAAGTGGGGTCAATGGATCATCGCCCTAAGAACAAGTGCAGAGAAATTAAATTTAGATGTAAAATTGCAGAAAGGAAAATTGCAGCAGAGAAGTGTAAGAAATTGAAATTTCATAAACCAAACTGAATTCAATACAATTGAAATGTAAAAGTGCAGAAAAGAAAAAGTGAATCAAACTATGCTAGGCTCTCTGGAGTCTCTAATCCTCCAAGAGAGCTCTGGAGTCTCTAATCCTCCAGCCTGAGCCTCTATTCTACTCCTACTCCTACTATTCATCCGAGCCTCACTTTTCTTCAAACCTTCTTCTATTTATACTCTTCTTCTCATCTCCAAAATGGGTCTATAAGTGCTTGGATGTAGGCCCTTGGCCTCTGTTGAAGTGGGTCAGAATGGGTCTTTAGTTGGTACGGTGGAAATCAGTTTCAGGAGAACGTAGCGCTCTTGAAAGCAATGTAGCACTCGTTCAACGACGCGTACGCGTCGCCCACGCGTGCGCGTCCCTTGCATTTTGTCCCATCGACGCGTACGCATCACACACGCCCACGCGTCCCTAGCAGCGCTCTCCAAACGAGCGTAGCGTTCGTTCTTAGAACGCTACCCACGCGTACGCGTGACCCACACGTACGTGTGGATTGAAAAATATCACTTCTGCGCTGATGCTTCTTCCACGCGTTTGCATACTTCTTCACAAAAAATTACACCCACGTGTACGCGTCAACTTTAAATCCCAAATTTAAAAATTTTCGCAGGCGCTCGTTGAAAGAGAACGTAGCACTCTTGGCTGAAGAACGCTCCTCATATACACGCCTACGCATCACCCAGGCGTACGTGTCCTTAGCAAAACTTTCTTGGTGAGGAACGCATCGCTCTTTGAAACAAACGGAGCGCTAAGGTGCTCTTTTCCACTTCTCTTCTTCTTTCTCGCCTGTCATCAACCATACATGCAATTAAAGTCTCACCAAAATCATAAGGTTTTGCATCATTCATAATAATCACCTAATTCTTGCATAAATCTCATGATTTTGTATAAAATTAATAATGTTTGATTGAATCAAGATAATCATGAAATTCTACTCCAATCACTTACTTATTATGTAAGAAAGTGTATAAAACCTTATCAAAACAAGTAAAAAATGCTAATAAAACTAGCCTAAGATGACTTGTCATCACCTATGTCAACACTTAGGGTCACATAGAATCAATGGAGACCAAATCAACTAACTACTCTAATATATCAAACAAGAATGGACATCAATGACTCAAGGGTCACCAAAGTCATCAATTCCAAGCCAAGATTGAAGAAAAACTATATAAAAACTAAGCCAAGCATTTTATCAAACACTTGGTGCGTATGAAAATAAAATAATATTAAATTGTATTGAAAATAAATTCTAACTACCAAATGCAAGAAAATCATAACAACAACTAAAGAAAGCAATAAATGAGCATAAAACATAAATTGCATTAAATGAAAATTAAAATTAACAAAAGTATCCATAAACATAAAAAATGACAAAAAATGAGAAATTAAGAAGAAGAAGTAAAAGAACTAAGACGATAAAGCAAGGAAACATAAATGAAACTACACAAGAACAAGAATTAAAAGATGAAATTAAAGGAAAATTAACTAAGAAAATCCTAATTCTAGAGAGAAGGGGAGCTTCTCTCCCTAGAAAACTAACTAAAACATATAAAAACCTAAACCTAAGTGCTCCCCCCTTTCACATGGAAAGAGGGCCTCTTTGATATAGCACTCATCAGCTTCAGAAAGTCCAAAATTGGGCTCTGGAGGCCCAAAAATCGCCCCCAGCAATTTGCATTAAATGAGTCATGTGCTGGGACCTGTGCGTCCAGGTGTGTGCGTATGCACACTTGCTAATTTTCTTCTTGTGTGTACGCACAGGGAGTCGTGCGTACGCACACATGGCTGTATGGTTCTTGTGCGTACGCACAGGGGGTTGTGCGCACGCACACTCCAATGTGTGCTTCTCCTTTGATTTCTTCATGTTTTTTCCCAATTCCATGCTTTTCTTCCACTCTTATCAAGCCATTCCAACCCATTACACTTGAAATCACTCAACAAAACCATCAAAGTATCGAATGAGATAAAAGTGGGATAAAATTAATCAAATTAAGCACAAAATAGCATGTTTTCACAATTATGCGCAATTTAGGTAGAGAATACGAAAGTATGCTATTTGGATAAATAAATGTGGGTTTATATGATGAAATCCACTCATATTATACCAAAATATATCGTTAAATATGGATTCATCAGCCAATGACAAATTTTAAATAGAATTTAGTAATACGACAAATTAGTTCTTAGTCTGATGGACTGAGAGATGCTATGTGAAACCCAAAAAAGAGTAATACATTAAGTTGTTTCATTTATATTGCTAAAACATTGTATATGTTTGCTTGTTGGTGTCTAAATTAAACATTATATAAGTTTCGTCATATAGTACTGTATTTTAGAATATTGTATTTAGTATATTATGCATGAAACTATTATTGACTTTTGTGATTATTTAGTACCGTTAATATATTAGATAACTTATTCATTAATTATGTTATGATAAAGAGTACCTTTTTAATGAAAAGTAAAAATTATTTTTTTATAATACAAAAAAATAAAAATATCACATACAGTGCACACTTTCTTTTATCTTGTTCATTATCATCGTACTTTTTTTTTTGTTTCAAAACAAATTTGTAGAACATTGGGAGAGGTTGTATTATTATGCTAACTTTTGGTGTATAAGAACATTTTATCTGTTTGTTTCTTTTTTTTTCTGCATATTTTATTCAAATCAAATGGAAATATTAAATAATAAAAATATTATATAAAAGAAACAGTAAATATAAAGCTTAATAAGAAACTAACAATGATAACTTATATAAAAGAAAAATACTGTTAACATTTATCTAATTATACATGATAAATAATAGATTGATGAATAGATTAAATAATGAATTAAAATAATAGATCGAACAAAATCTTTATTTTGTACATAAATAAATATAAATATTTAAGTTCGTTCTACACTCTCTGTTTCAATATAACTGTAAAAAATATAAAATAAAAAATTGTTAAAATAATAATAAATAAGTTTGGTGATGTATTTAAATTATAATAAGTAGATGAAATTATTCCTAAATAATTTAAGACATGTAACTAACAGTTATTTTGTCACAACTAAACAAAAATATTATCAGAAAAAATTAATCGAGTTCTTTTTATATTAGAAATATATTCAACTCTCTTCTTTGGAAGAAAAAGTTCTCACTTCATATCACTTATAACCACTTATATTTTTATTTATTTTATTATATTTGTCTATCTTCTCTTAAATATTTGTAGCAATAAATCAATCTGAAAAAAGAATCGCTCTTTCTTCAATAGTATATGTACAAGAATGAGCCTAGTTATGATATATAAAAGTTCAATTTTTTTTTCCTAAAAATTTGGTACATATATTCAACAGTGTGACTATTTAAAAATAAATAAGGTAGAGTATAGTTTTTGTTCTTAAAATTTATCAAAAATTTTAAAATATTTTTAAATTTTATTTTAAAAATTTTTTATTTGCATCAAATTTACCTTAAAGGAATAATTTTTTAAAGAATTTATAGTTAATTCAGTAATAATTTTACAAAAATAACTTTTAACACAAATAAATTAGACATAATTATATTATTATATAATATTGTTGTATTGATTCTAAACTTTTTAAAAATTTAGCTGTTAGAAATATATTTGATGCAAATTAAAAATTTTTACAGTGACATTGAAACAAAATAAAATTTAATAATATTTTTAAAATTTTTGACAAATTTTAATAACAAAAAATATACTTTACTCAAAATAAATATTATATTATTTTTTGTCAATAACTTATTTTTGCAACTTTTGTTTTGTTTTCACTTTTTTACTTTATATATTGTCCATTCTAAATGTGACATCTTTTAAAACACAATTTATTTTTAGGGTATTGTTATCCTATACTTTAAGGACGTATACCATAAAAAAAATGTTTTAATGTTATTTATTATAATAAATAACATTAAAACATTTTTTTTATGATATCCTTAACCTCTGCCTTACTACATAGCACAATCTTTATTTTTATAGAATGAAACCCTATACTAAGAAGTCTCATCGGATAAGATTTAATCCAATAATGAAGCATATACAAATAAGGGGTTTTAGGAAGGAAGTGTCTTTTCTGTGCATAAGGTAATGGGAAGTTGGGAACCCAGAGACAAATAATACATGGCTCTGGTTCAAAGTCTTGAGTCTTCCACTATAGTTACAAATACCAAAACATAGACTCTCTGATTCCATTGAATAACTCAACTCATTAATAACAAAGTGCCAAACTAGGAGGAAAATAAAGCAAAACAAAACAAAACAAAATAAAAATGTAAAATAACAAAAGCAACATGTGACTTATTCATTCATTTATTATATATATCTAGATCTTCCCAAATTAATTAAATATATGGTTTGGCCCTTTGTGAATGGTTAAGGAGATCCAAGTTAAATGCCCTTATGCCAGATACATACACTATGTAATCTATATCGAATTATGCCTTATCATAGAAACTAAACAAAAGCAGAGAGAAAGAATATAAAACAATAACAAAGGCACTGAATTATGAAATATGAACAGTACATTTCATTGACTTGCAGCAATAGCATTTACTTATAATCCAGGAACTTTTTTTTTCTTATAATTCAGAGATAAAAAAAAGTCCGCTAAAGCTGCTATGACCATTTTATTTTACTTTTTTAATTTCGTGATATGAATTTCAGTATATTATAGTTAATTTTTGTAATCAAGTAAATAAGGGTGTAATATATTACACAATCCGATTTTTTATGACTATTCTTGTGCTGATATAAAAAAAAGTTCTTTTTTTTTATTAACGTATCGTCACGTGATTAAATATATATGTAGAACTTAAATATATTTGAGATCTAAATAATAATATATTTGATGTTTTTATTTTTTTTAAAATATTGATCTTAAACATTTTTAATAAATATATAATTAAGTTACTTATTTACAAAAAATAAATTATTAAATTAATTATCTATATAAAATATGTATTAAAGTATAAAATATATATTAAGAATATATTATTAAACAACATATATTTATATAAAAATACATAATAATTAATTTTCTTTCGGTCAGAGAGTTTGGTTTAGTTTAGTATAATTTAATCTTAAATAATAATAAATTGTGCATCCTTAATAAGTTATATGCCTAGAACTTTCTAATTTTCAGATAAGCATAATTGGAACAGAGTCATTTTCAGGTAGTCCACCAATAATTGCAAGTTAGAATGAAAAATAAAATAAAATAATATTAAACAAAATCCGCTTAAATCAACTACCTAGCTAAGCTTTAAAAGTCATAATAAAACAGCTGTTAGTGTTATTAATAAATTGCCATTTCCACTCTTCTAAGTTTAACATGGTCAAGGTTGTAGTTGGTTCTTGGTAGTATAGTATATAGTATATAATAACTAATAAAATATATTAACAGTTAGTTTGGTACCAAATCTTCCACACTCATGCAGCCACCCTTTATTGTGTACTTTTATTTTTCTTTCTAAATATATTTCAGTCTTTTTTTTTGGTATTAATTAATCACATCCCCCCTTTTATGATGGTTCAACTTACATTGATGGTTCAACAACTATACTGTCTAATAATAATTTGTCCCATCACCATAGCCATGAGTAACACACTATTTGATTGAAACCTTAAGCAAAATCAGGTTGGAGAAAAATAAATGCACTATGGTTGATGCAATATATGCATGCCTTCTCATACACACAATTTTTCTAGCAATAAATAGGTCACTCAATTTTCTATTAGAACCAACAAGAAGTGCTGCTGGTAGTAACCATTTACAAGCACAAAACTTTATAGTAAAAAGGGAGGCCCATTATTATGGATATTATTGTAAAAATCCAATTAATTAATCTCAGATTGGGACTAGCATCCAGCCAAGGTTGATTTCATGTGTTCGTATATTTTTTCCGGGTGGGATCCGCTGACATTAAAACATTAAATGTAAGTCTTGCTGTACTTATTATATTAAATATTTTTTTATAAATTATGAAGTTGATCAATTAATTTTTTTTAAATTGAGACAATTTATCATATATTTTCGTTCTTTAAAATTTCATAAAATTTAGAAATAATTTGAATATTTGATATATTTTGACCCATATATGATATGACTTTGAAAATATAAATAATTGTTAATTATTTTATTTTATATGATACTGCTATCTAAGTTTTTTTTTAAAAAAAATTTTGATAAAGTTGATTATAAAGATAATATATATCACATAATTTAATAGTTTCATTGATAAAATTAATAATATTTAAAACGTTATTCAATGGTATAAATAAACAAAAATTATTACACCTAATGTAAATAAACAAGACTTGCACATATTTTACAAATAAATAAGTTAAAGAGATTTTTTCTTGCTCTAGTAACATTAAGGGCTGTGATAACTCACATGGTAGATTATTTTAAAGGGAAAGTGATGTACACAATGTTGTTGTGTCCTTTAAATGTTTGAAAAGAGCATCCACCTACACTTTGTCAAAGTGAAGCGTTTAATGGAGGTGCTACTACTGCATGAAACTAATTAAGGCCATTTACTAGACCAATTCATTAATAGACCTAACAAGCATTAAATGGCGCAATTTAATTTTCATCATAGTCTTTAAAGTTGCTCACCTAACTTCTCATATGACTTTTATGTTTATTCTCTGAATTCTGTGGAGCCGCAGATGTAGCAACTCCCCCTTCTACTTGCCCCATTAATTATTAATCAACTAAACCTTAATGCTTTTCAAATCTAAAATAATCTAAATAATAAATAGGGTTTATTTATTTTGTATCCTAAGGATATACTATAAGAAAATAGAATATTTTTAACAAAAATTTTGTACTAATTTAAAATTGTTATAAAAAGATATTTTTTTTTTGTAATAATAATTAGGATTGTCACATAATAATAATATTTTATAATGACAATACAAGTTGTTATTACAAACCGTGTTAATATTTTGTAACCATTTATTTTTTTGTTACAAATTATGTTAGCTTTTATAACGAACTTGTGTTTTGTTATAAAATTTTATTATATTTTGTAACAAAGGATAAAATAGTTACAAAAATTTAATTTATTTTGTAAAAAATATCTTTTGTTTTAAAAGCTCCAATTATTTTATAACAAAAAATAATTTATCACAAAAATCAATATTGTTTATAACAAGTTATTTGTTTGTCACAAAATATAAGCATTTTTTTGTAACTAAAAAAATTATTACAAAATGTTAAAATTTTTAAGAATAAAAAAATTGTTCAAAAATTAAAATTTTTTAAATATTGTTTGTATTCATTAATTTTAAAAAATTATAGATATTANAATTAATTTATGAAACTTAAAAAAATTTAATTGATTATAAACATAAACAACAATGGTTAAAATGTAAAAGGTAAAGTGAAGCAGTAAAAATTCTAATTTGTTGTATAATCTGTTTGATAATCTGATTTTTGGTTATTTGGGAAGTTGATTTTGATTATGTTTTTTATTTTTTTTGGTTCCATTATTTTGATTCTATTTTTTGCTTCTTTGTTCTATGATTTTAATTCTATTTTTGCTTATATTTTTGTGTTTGTGAATCAAATATCTTATTGTGATAACTACGTTATCTTTATTAATATAGAAATATTAATTTAATTTTGTTATTAATTTTATGTTTTTTATGGTGCATTGAATTAGGATAGTTTGTATTGAGAAGTTATAGAGAACTACCTCGAAATTTAGTTTAGATAGAGCCCTTTGAAAATGGTAGTCGCTGTAATGCTAGGTTATGTCTTCTTGCTCTTTCTTACACTCTTTTATTTATTTCCTTTTATCCATTCTCATCTCCTACAGAAATTACTCCAATGGTCAAATACTAAAAATAGTGGATTAATTTCGATAGGCATACTCCTGAGTTTAGAAAGTGTCTCAATGAATTATTTTTGGGTATTGCCTTCTCTCAATTCGGTATGAAAAATCAAATACATTGTCCTTATTCCGGATGCAATAAATTTTTGTTCAAAATTAGAAATAAAGTTCATCATCATGTGTGCCAATGAGAGATAATGACTTCATATAAAATGTAACACCCTACTGATGAGCGGATAATTTATACGCTTTTTGGCATTGTTTTTAGGTAGTTTTTAGTATGATCTAGTTATTTTTAGGGATGTTTTTATTGGTTTTTATTCTAAATTCATATTTTTGGACTTTACTACGAGTTTGTGTATTTTTCTGTGATTTCAGGTAATTTCTGGCTGAAATTGAGGGACTTGAGCAAAACTCTGATAGGAGGCTGACAAAGGACTGCTGATGCTGTTGGAATCTGACCTCTCTGCACTCGAAATGGATTTTCTGGAGCTACAGAACTCCAAATGGCGCGCTCTCAATGGCGTTGAAAAGTAGACATCCAACGCTTTCCAGCAATATATAATAGTCTATACTTTGTTCGAGATTTGACGACGTAAACTGGCGCTCAACGCTAGTTCCATGCTGCATTCTGGAGTCAAACGCCAGAAACACGTCACGAACCAGAGTTGAATGCCCAAAACACGTTACAACTTGGCGTTCAACTCCAAGATAAGCTTCAGCTTGTGGATAGATCAAGCTCAGCCCAAACATACACCAAGTGGGCCCCGGAAGTGGATTTATGCATCAATTACTTACTCCTGTAAACCCTGGTAGCTAGTTTATTATAAATAGGACTTTTTACTAGTGTATTAGACATCTTTTGACTGTTTAGTCTTTTGATCATTCGGTCTTGTGACCACTTATGTATTTTCAACGGTGGAGTTTCTACACACCATAGATTAAGGGTATGGAGCTCTGCTGTACCTCAAGTTTCAATGCAATTACTACTATTTTCTATCCAATTCGATTTATTCCTGTTCTAAGATATTCGTTGCACTTCAACTTGATGAATGTGATGATCCGTGACACTCATCATCATTCTCACCTATGAACGCGCGTGACTGACAACCACTTCCGTTCTACCTTAGACCGGGCGCATATCTCTTGGATTCCTTAATCAGAATCTTCGTGGTATAAGCTAGAATTGATGGCGGCATTCATGGGAATCCGGAAAGTCTAACCTTGTCTGTGGTATTTCGAGTAGGATTCCGGGATTGAATGACTGTGATGAGCTTCAAACTCCTGAAGGATGGGCGTTAATGACAGACGCAAAAGAATCACTGGATTCTATTCCAACCTGATTGAGAACCGACAGATGATTAGCCGTGCTGTGACAGAGCATTTGGACCATTTTCAGTGAGAGGATGTGATGTATCCATTGACAACGGTGATGCCCTACATACAACTTGCCATGGAAAGGAGTAAGAAGGATTGGATGAAAGCAGTAGGAAAGTAGAGATTCAACAGGGACAAGCATCTCCATATGCTTATCTGAAATTTCCACCATTAATTTACATAAGTATTTCTATCCTATTTTATTTATCTTTTAATTATCTAATCCAATCACATTTGGACCAGCCTGACTGAGATCTACAAGATGACCATAGATTGCTTCATACCAACAATCTCCGTGGGATCGACCCTTACTCACGTAAGGTATTACTTGGACGACCCAGTGCACTTGCTGGTTAGTTGTGCGGAGTTGTGACTAAGTGTAATTCACGTGTGAGAGCTACCAAATTATTGTAGCCATTGTTGATGATCACAATTTCGTGCACCAAGTTTTTGGCACCGTTGCCGGGGATTGTTCGAGTATGGACAACTGACGGTTTATCTTGTTGTTCAGATTAGGTAATTTTCTTTTTGTTTTAATTTCAAAAAAAATTTCAAAAATCTTTCAAAAATTTCTCATCTGTTTTCGAAAATTATTCTAAATTTTTAAGAATGAATTTTAGAGTTTCACAAGTAACATGTTGATGCCTGGTTGGCTATAAAGCCATATCCAAACCCCCTTGGATTGAGGCCTCCACTTGTCAACAGGTCGGGTATGTATATGGAGTTGGATGAAATATCAGTTGTTGCATGCCTGATTTATATCTTCTAAAGCTCGCTGGCTATTAAGTCATGCCCAACCCTTGGATTGGGGCTTTAGACAAATATTGAAAGATTCCTGGAATTTTTATTAAAAATTTTGAATTTCTTATTTTCTTTTTTCTTAAATGTTTTTCGAAAAAAAATCAAAAGAAAATACAAAAAAATCATAAAATCATAAAAACAAAAAATATTTTGTGTTTTTTGTTTGATTCTTGAGTCAATTTTTAAGTTTGGTGTCAATTGCATGTTTTTAAAATTTATGCATTATTTTTTCGAAAATTCCATGCATTCATAGTGTTCTTCATGATCTTCAAGTTGTTCTTGGTAAGTCTTCTTGTTTGATCTTGATGATTTCTTGTTGTGTGTCTTTTATTGTTTTTCATATGCATTTTTGCATTCATAGTGTCCATGCATTAAAGATTTCTAAGTTTGGTGTCTTGCATATTTTCTTTGCATAAAATTTTTTTTCAAAAACATGTTAGTGTCTTGCATATTTTTTTTGCATAAATTTTTTTTTCAAAAATATGTTCTTGATGTTCATCATGATCTTCAAAGTGTTCTTGGTGTTCATCTTGACAT